>NC_041039.1:23628872-23888872 GCF_900634625.1 Parambassis ranga
GCGGTGCTTCTGAAACATGTGGTGGGAATACATGCATTAACCAGACTGGCTACTATGAAGCCTGGTGGGTGAGCTGAGCCAGATCACGGCACACGGTGACACAGGGGCTTTCACCACCTGTTAGAAACAGCAAAGACACAACATCAAGAGTATGATTTATAACGACGCGTTTCAGATGAAGATGAATGAGTCATGACGGAACATGTCTTCTTAACAGCTGAGTGATTTAACTGGCGGGTCATTACCATTGACAGTAAAAACTATAGACAAAGCTTCTGTGACGTCACATGTTTGTTTGTGAAGCGCTGTTTTTGAGGCTCGGTGGGAGGTTCAGACCGAGTCTGCCAAAACCTCTTATATGGCAGGTTTGAACACTTCCACACTGGCTTCACATCTGAGCCCCAGAGGCTGCCGCTTGATCAGAAACTAAATAGACCTAGAAAAGTTCACTCCTGAAGACTCTTCATCAGACACTCACTAACAATCTCAGATGAAACTGTTAATCTACATTACAAAGAGCTAGATTATTGAAAGACAACACAATATCCCACCATGCTGCACCAAGCTAAAAGACTCTCTGCAGTCTATGTGACACATACAATCATCAAAGATGTGTTAAAATGTTAAACAAAACAAAAACATACATCATGCACACCTCCACCTCTGGACTCCTGGCTGACAGTGTGGGAGATGGGTACAGGGGTAAAGGAACAATGTGCCAAAAACAAAGGTGGCTCAAGTATGATCCTATGCATGTATTTAAATAATTAGTATAACTCTCTCAGTCCAACGTAGAGAAGATTGAAGCAAGGTGTCTGGACTTGTAGAGTTTTCTTGAAGACGTTTCTCTGCTCATCCAAGCAGCTTCATCAGTTCTAACTGTTTGGTGGGGAAACATGGTGGTTACAGACCTATGTGGGTGGGTCTGGGTAAAAACTGAAAAACTGAAAAAACAATAGCACTAAATGTTTCCATACTTACCTGTGATGTTCTGGCTGACTGGGCCAGGTGTGTCTAACGACTGGCTAACGACTATGAAACTGCCGGAGGGGGACTGGTGGACAGCCCTTTGTTCTTACTGTGAGTCTGTGCAAACTTCCTGGGGATGGATGGAATCACTGCATTGTATGTGGTGGAAAGATGATGTCTCAGTCCAACTGGTCAGTCATGTCCGCCATCAATACCTGCTATAATGTGTGTGTGTGTGTGTACAGTGTTTGGGCTTGTGAAGTGTGTGTATCATATACACTGGAATACAGAATACAATTTACATATTAAAGCCAACTTAAGCTAATAAAAATGATGAGTAATAGTGGACAACGACACAAAACCAACAATAAATAACTCACCTTATCTTTAGAGCTCCTTCTTTCCGTCCTTCGTGGTTGTTATTGATCCAGAATTTAAGCTAGCCTGTATCAGGCTAACTGCTACTAGCAACGCAAAACCTAGATAACTAATAACTAGATAGCTACTCCCCACAATGTATTATATATTCTAATTAAATTCGCTTCCCGGATGTTTTCCCAGCGTCTTTGCCGCTCGTACTGTTGTTGGTTATAGTCGGAGAAGTTTCGTTTGTCTAACTTAATTAACACAAATCGACTTCACCTGTTTCCCTTCGCTTCCACCACACCGAGGCTTAAGGCCTGCAGTACCACCGTTTGACCACTACTACCCACTAGCATGCAAGAACGCTACAAAAGTGGGAGGCGCTATTTCACTCATTTGAAGAGCGAGATGTGTGTCAGTGTTAGTGTGCAACACAACAAGCACTCACTGTAACACAAAATACCATAAATCAGACACTATCTATGATTTTAGAAATAATTATGTGTAGTTTTGTCAACTGTAAAGTGTTTCTCTCTTTGAAATATGATTAATTTCATCATTTATTTGAAGTAAATTATTAAACTTCATACATATTATTTCTATTTGTAAAATGTAAAAACAATAACACCCAAACAGGAGATTACATATTTTATTTTATCGTACTGTACTGTGAGTGATACACAGTAAATGTTACCTGAGCTCTTATGTGTTTCCCAGATGGGCAGACACCTGTTGTACTGAAACAATGACCCCCAGTCAGCAGGTCAAAGGTCACAAAGTAACACAAACACAATGACCCACTTCTAGGATGGACAGATTCATTCAACAGGAAAATGTGAAGCTACCGTTTCCAATTTAGGAAATAAATTAAAATATAAAAGAAAAACGCTGCAAATGAGAATACGGTCAAAAACAAACATGATCATATAAGTGGCTGACACACACACACAAATGTGTGACGCTTCTAATAATCAATCAAAGTAACGTGCAGTTTTGTGTCTTAACACAGATGTCTGTGCCTCATCTCTACAGGAAGTATACCTAAAGAGAGGGGTTGTGAGGGGGGCCTGAACCTGAGAACAGCCAGAGGCGACAACTGTACAAAATCAATCACTCATCCATTCAACGTTCAGATCCCCGTACGGATCTCCTGATATTCTGTTAGATAGATAGACTTTTATTGATCCCAAACTAAGAAGTGTCCCCTGGAACGTATGAGGTAATGTGGGATACTGAAGATCTTGTTTATATAAGTTATAGATATCTATATAAATAGTACACTGATGTTTTTACAGAGAGGCCTACTAAAAATAAAACTGTAAAATCAAAGTGCAGATGAGAACAGGTGACAGCAGGATCCACAGAAACAGAACACAATAAACCATAAATCTCTGACTTTAGTGCACACAAACAGACCGGGGCTGCAACGTCAGCAGTCCAAACACTAACCCAGCATCTGGAAACTCCATCCACTTCCACCTCTAACTCCACCCCCACCAGGACCCTGCAGGGTGGAGGACCTGGAGGGGGACAGCAGCAGGCCACAGAGACTCTGAGGGAAGTGTGCATGGGGGAAACTCCCACGGGGGACAAACGATCCTGCCATGTTACCGGACAGGACGCCGCGACCTGGAAGTCTTGTTTTCTACATCAGACTCAATGTGCTAGACCACTCTCTCCACAATCACCCTGGGAACCCAAAACACGGCCGGAACACGGGGAAAGAAGAGGCAGACGTTCAGGAATAAACCGGGAAAACATTTCATTCTTAAAGGTTTTAAATACCAGAAACTGTTAAAATACAAAATACATTGTGTGAAAGTAAAGACGAAAGAAAGTGGTCGAAGGCAGAAACAGCAGAAAAAGGGATTTTTAATAAACCCGGAGTCGATCAGAAGCTGCTTCTTGAAGACCTCTTTGCTTTGTTTTGATTGGCTGTGAGTTCAAGGTTTATCTACAGTTATCAACGTCGCAGGCAACATGGGCATAAGAGAGGATGATGCTGCATATGACACCATCACCCAGTGCTGCTCATGAATAATAAAGATAACAAGGAGTTTAAAAAATCAAACTAGGAGGTGGATTCAAAGTGAACCGGCCATAAAAACACAAACTTTTCAGTGTCATTTCTGTGTTTGTGTTTGAACACAGTACTAGCATGAAGCTAACACCAGAGACATGAGGGAGGAACCTCCTGTATCAGGCGGCGCAGCACTCACAGCTTCTTCTTCTCTTTCATCATTTGGACCCCACACTGCTCTCTCTCTCTCTCTCTCGGTCTCACTCTCACACACACACACACACACACACACACACACACACACACACACACACACACACACTCTCAGATAGCCCGTCGGGCCTGTTCCTGGCTGCTGTGAGCTGGGGACCCCCCCACCCTTCCCCTGGCAGAGTGCCGGGCTGCAGAGAGCAGGATGGCGCCTCCAATACTTAGAGGACGAAATTTGCCGGGTTCACAGCTCCGTCTGCGAGTGGAAAATGGGATTAGATCCTGCGGTTTGTCTAAATCCACTGACCCGGGGAGAAGAAAAGCTCTCACTGCGTTTCTCTGATGAAACCACATTACAGAACATTTGAGGCATTCAGCTGGCAGGAGAGCAGAGCGACGGGCACTGACTGCAGCAGGTGGAGCTTTATGAGGCTGAAACTCAAACATTTTAATGATATAAACACTTGAATATATGAATAAGCCGAAAACATCCAACTGACATGTTGACCAAAGACTACAGAATGTGATCTCCTCATACTGCGCCCTCTAGTGGTTGGAGTGACTGCAACTGACCAGATACAGTCAGGTGGTTCCTGTTGTATTTTATTCCCGTTACCATAACAACAACAGAGGATCACAGATTCGATGTATTCAAATGGTTCGAGACAATAAAGATGAGCAGGGTCTCATTCAGGAGCTGTGAGGGTTCAGATACGGACGACAGCATGGCCGCCTCCTTCTTCCCTGCAGTGATGCATACATGCATCTCAGATTGAACTGAATCTCTTTCCCAAAATGTACAAATTCAATGTAAAAAAAAAATCGAAAACAATCTCTTAAATTTGTAATAATGACAGAAAATATTAAGAAATTCTTATACAACGCAGCAGAGAGCTGAGAGGATCAGACCTCAGTGTGAGGAAGAGCAGCCTCTGTGCAGAGCTGCTGGTCCCGGGCAGGGACAGCTGCTGGAGTCTCTGTCTGCAGCGTCCACAAACATGGACAGAGGAGAGCTGGATCCAGACTCCATGATCCCCAAAAGAAACAGGAAGAGACAGACGCAGCACAGACCGAGAGCCACAGACACAGAGTCTGTTACTGTGAGGACACAGACGGGTTATGGTCTGTTTAACCTCACTGTACTGACTGACTCTGAATAGCTGTTTGTAGCAGCAACCAGCCCGGTGCATTCTGGGAGATAGAGTTTGGAATACCACAGTTCCTTCCTTGCTGACCTTTGACCTTTCGGATATAAAATGTCATCACAGGATTGTGTTAGCGTTTAGCTTGAAGACAGACTTCCAGCGGTCTGCAGGTCTCTTTACATCAGATAATAAACTTCATTATAGCTGAAACGCTCTGTAACAGGAGGAGCTGCCGAGCGGATCGCCTGACACTTCCTGTGTGAAGCAGCGTGCAGCAGCTGACGAGCAGATATCTGCAGTGTTTTTAGCCCCAGTGGGAGTCAAACCGTCGACCTGAGTGCCTTGCTCTGCTCGCAGGTCACCTGATACCGGTCATATCGAAGGATTTAAATGGCTTTAAATGAGGGCTCAGGGGAGGTGTGTGTGTGTGTATATCTGAAGGGGGAGGTGGGGGGTAGGTAAGGTAAAAGATGAATGGCTGCCGTTGGGAACCACAGAGGGGCATTCTGGGAACTCATCATGCAGAGGCCTTTCTTATGGCGCTCTATGAGAAATGGAGAGAGTGTGATAGGAGCCAAATGGAGCTGACAGCCAACTGGTTTGACTTCCTCTGACACACACACACACACACACACACACTTCCAGCCTCTGTCATTTTTTTCCTCCTCCATAATTTTGTTTTGGAAAAACACCAGCTCGTGTTTCGTCTCTCTGAGAGCCACCAGCGTTCTCCAACTTTCATGTGTCCAGCTCTGCGCTACTTAAAGACCTTTGTTTGGCTGCCACGGAGCTGAGGGCAGACTCTGGCAGGCCGGCAGGTGCTGATAGGGACAAACTCCATCATGCAAAGTGGACTGTGTGCCAAGAGGCTAATGGCAGCCCCCCCCACCCCCACCCCCCCAAAAAAACAAAAAAAAAACAGAAGGAACATGGAGGGTCCGTTCTGATGAAGCTGCCAGCGGAAAATATCACTGTTCTTCATCGGAGGAAAGATGAGCTCATTCTGTGTGTGTGTGTGTGTGATGTCACCTTCACTGTGTGGAGGTGTTGTCGCTCTAACAGTCCCACAACAGTAGCCAAACAAACACACCACAACTTAAGCACCACAAAGCAAAATAGTAACTATAGTCAATAGTAACTTTGACTGCTGTCAAAACTGGCTGACAGATCATGGGGCGCTGATAGGTTGGTATCTGTGACCAATCACATGCCTCCCTCCCTCCCTGTGCTAAACACATCTTATTGCTAACATTGAACCTTCTCGACATTTTCAGCTTGTCCTCACATCTGTTAGCTCTACACCGGGTTCATGCTAACATGCTGCCCTGAGCTGTGTGTGCAGACAGTAGACAATAAGATGTGTTGAATCTCTGACTGCTGTGCACGCTGCTGCTCCGGCTCGTCTGTGTGTCTGGCTACAAAGACATTTTTTTTAACTTTTAATTATCATATTTGTCATTTTTAGATTGTTTGATTTAGTTCAACAAATCCTCCATTAAAGCAGTATCAGCACAGTTCCAGCAGAACAGAAACCTTCCCTGTGCTGCTGGTTTTGTCAGCAGCAGTTTGTGTCTCTCTCTCTCAGACCTCAGCATGTAGAACTCATCACGGTGCACACACACATGCTGAAATCTGATGCCTGCAGGATCCTGGGGCCTCCCTCGCCCTCGCCACCGTGCCTTTATGGCGAATGTGCTACAGTTACAGTGCCGCCATCCACGCCAGACGGCTCTGCCAAGCGGCCCAGAATTCCTCTGCTTCTGTGGCTCCGCCAGAAAACAGAAGAAGAAGTGTCTCAGTCAGAGGAAGTCCACTGATACATCATCCTGCAAACAAATGCTGTGAAGGAAAAACAGCATGTTTCATAGACTGAACAAGATGTCAGACACTGTGTGTGTGTGTGTGTGTGTGTGTGTGTGTGTGTGCGTCAAACAGGAAAGCAGCCTGGGAGGTTTGGAAGTGTGAGAAGCTTCAATTGCAGCAATTCAGAGGAAACATCAGTTATTTCCTACAGACGCCTGATGAACAGGACAGCAGATGCAGAACATGAAGAACTTAAATGCACCATATCAAATAAAGAGTTCACTCCAACAAGACTCAGTAAAATGTAAAAGTCCTGTCCTCCTCAGCAGCCAGCAGGAAGCCATGATGGAGACACATGTGAGCAGCAGTCACATGACCAACACTCAGAGAGCATCTGTCTGACCTGCAGCTTTCTGCAGCTGATTTCTGTCTGAATACCTGAGTGATTCTGCACACACACACTCTGACTGCTCTCTGACTGCAGACAGGATGCAGTGTGTGTGTGTGTGTGTGTGTGTTTTAGGGTTTTGTTTTTGTTTCCTTTACAGATTCCAGCAAACAATTCAAACACGTTGAGGTTTTTCTAACCACGGCAGGAATGTTTCATCCAACTGTCGACGCTCAGCCCATCAAATGGTCCTGCAGAGGCGTTGCTCTTTGGCAGATCCTTCACCATTTGTACAGAACAAGAATGTAGCAAAGTGTGTGGACCACCAGGACAGAGAGGACGGACACCTCTGAGCCATCGTTAGGACCTGACGTCCACAGGCGGGTCCGGCCTCGGCCTGCTGCAGGTCTGGGTCTGCGTCAGCTGCCTCCTCCCCTCCGGCTCTCGCTGTGTGTTCCCTCTAGGAGCTCAGCTGGACGTTCGAGGGGACGAGGAGAATCAAACGGTCCCTGCTGGACGTAAACACTGAGAGGCTGTGATCTCTGCTGAGGTCTGCTGACCTCCTGCAGGGCCGAGCCGGCAGGGGACAGCCAGTCTGCAGGGACGCTGAGCAGCTCTGAGGCCGGCTGCACAGGCCTGTCCTCTGTGTCTCCTGTTATCAAAGATAAAGTACAGGAGACGAGTTTCATGTCTTATATTCAGATAACATTTGTGGTATCATATTATACTGTGTCATTTGTTATATTATATTATACACCACCGTTCAAAACTCTGGGGTCACCAGGCCAGTTCTACAGCTTCTCTGATCATAACAGTTCAGCTGTGCTAACATCATTTCACAGGAGTTTTCTAACGATCAATGAGCCTTTTTAACACGATTAGCTAACACAGCGCAGCATCAGAACACAGGAGTGATGGCTGCTGGGAAAGGGCCTCTGTATACCTTTGTATATATTCCATTAAAAATCAGCCAGTCATTTACCACATTAACAATGTAGTCTGATTACTTTGATGTTATCTTCATTGGAAAATAAAGACATTTCCAAGTGACCCCAAACTTTTGAACGGTAGTGTATATAATATATATAATATACTGGATTGTGTTACATAGTTGTCTGTCACCATATGTATAATAAAAGTAATAACTTTATTTATATAGCACTTTCAAACACACAGTTGTGCTTCACAAAGTGAAAAACAGTATGAATACAGTAATATGTTATGATGTCACTACATTAAATAATACAATATGTCACAATACACATTTTGAATATGACAACATATGTCACGATATGATCCAATACAACTCACTGTTATCACTTAGCTTTTTCTTAAGCTACTGATCCGTATCATACCGTCTTTGTTTATTTATTTACTGATTTGTTTTGTATTTTATTTTTGTTTTATGCTTATCACCCTGTTTTTATTCTACTCTACAAATCCTAATTTTCTTATGATTTATTGATTTACCATACACAATCCTGTCATTATTTATGAATATTATTAGACTGTATCATATTGTGACAAATTGTCTTATTGTTTCATGTTGTATCCAGTCACATTGTTTATTATTATATTGCATTGGACTATATTATACCATGGTTTCTATTGTTGTCATATCAGATCATGTTGTGTTTGGTCATATTTTACCATGTTACACAGGATTATACTGTGTAACATGGTATTTATCTGAGTTGAGGTTAACATTTTAAATCAATAACTGTATTTGTTTTATGGATAATTTTATTCTTTTAAGTTGAATTATCATGTGATACGAGGTCTGCTGTGGAGTGTGAAGCATCTTTTGATGCTGTGACCGGCAGCTGAGAGGTGAAGTGACTTTAAAGTGTGAAGAGCAGCAGCAGCGTCTCTCTGAGTGTTGACTCAGACTGTGGAGGCTCCTCAGGCCTCAGGTTAAAGGGTGGCAGACCACACAGAGAGAGAAGGGCCACTTCATGACCACACACACGCACGCACACACACACACACACACACGTTCAGTGTAATCTGAGTCTCAGTCTGTGAAGGATTAGTTTGTTCTGCTCATCACAACATTTACTGCTCTGTGTGTGTGTGTGTGTGTGTGTGAGTCTTTACTGCTACTTGTGTGACACACACAAACACTGTCATCCTTAACAACAATGTGTTTTTTTTATATATATATCCATCAATGAATGAAAAATATTTTTTATTTACATCAGATTATTTCCAATTAAGGATTCTTTATTGCATTTGCTTTAGTTTTGTCCTTTTTAGGCCACCGTACTGTAGCTGAGTTGTGTAGTCAATGAGAATGATACTCATTTAAATAAGTGAATGTTTCTATTTCTGTTTATCCTTTTAAGAGTCATTCGTCTGCACAATAGAAGTCTGATATTTACTTTTTTTATTTTCACTGTCATCATGTCTCTGTTCAGACTGCATGGACACACGTCTTGTTGTCAATGCAGATTTCTTAACAGGACTTGAGCCGCTTCAGGATGTGGTGCTAAGTTGGACACGTGTGATTTGTGGACATGAATGACAACATGTTGTCAGAATCCAGAGTCGATGTGCACGTGTTTCAGAGGACAGCAGCATTCATGACATTTATAATTATGAAAATGAAACATCAACACAGACACATCTACCTTGGGACCCTGGGAAAGACCAGTGACCTGCTCAGGCTGCACCCCTCGTTCACCCATTGACAGCCCCCCGACCCTGTAGAACAGGACAAAGTGGGTTAATAAAATAAATGGACAAAGTCTTTGTCAGGGTGGGTCAAAGACTTCATTTTATAAGAAGCACATGAAGAAGTAACAGCTTTGGTGTCATACCTCAATGTTAAGTTAGCATGGCTACCAGCTAGCCTGTTGTCAGCTGCACTGTGATGCTGCCGACATGGCGTCTGTCGGAGCCTCGGATCGGTGACTCTAAATGGTAGAAACAATTAGGAGACGTCACAAGCCAATAATCTGACATAAACACCAAAAACATGTGGAAGCTTGTAGGTCAGGGGTAATTCACTGAAGCTCTGCTGTAAAAAACGTTCACTACAACTTCCTGAAAACAGATTTCAAAGTTTTTTCCCATCATATTGGTCTGTTTTCCCACCTCACACCTCAGACGGTAGAGAATGTGTGAATGTGTGTGTGTGTGTGTGTGTGTGTGTGTGTGTGTGTGTGTGTGTCCTCCTCAAAGCAGCGTCATTCATCGTTGTTTAATTTCTGCCACATAACCCTGCAGCATCCACTTTCCCTGCATCGCCTCTCCGGACCACACCAAGCTATATTTGTCTCTTTAATGAGGAAGGGGGCATTCCAGAGGCTTTCTGGGTAATCACAGCGTCTGGCCCAAAAGGCATCCAGAGGAGGGGGGGGGGCTCTCACCGGCCTCAGTGCCAACCTCAGATCTGCTTCCTCTCAGTTCAGAGGGAGAAACAACATCCCTGAAACGCTGCAGGTTTGTTCGTCTACACAACAACAAGAAAGAGAAAACAACCTCGTGAAGGCAGCAGCAGCGGCGCTGTGACAGAGTTATGGTCCCCGTAACGAGGCAGACCCTGGTGTCAGGTACCGGCAGTGAAACGGGCCCCGCTGCTGGCTCGGGTGTCCCTGCGCTCTGATCAGTCATTGTATTTGCCTTGTCTCTGTCCTCCCTCCATTAAGTCCGGTAATGAGGCGAGTTGTGAGCTGAGGTTGATGCGCCGCTGACCACTTTCTGGAGGATACTTAATAGACAGCTGTGGGCTGAGAGACGTCCTGCTGATCTGTTTGACAGCTGTGACCCGCGGCCGGCCGGGCCAGCGCCACCCAAACCTCAACTGAAACAAAGCAGTGGGTGTGCGTTACACATCGACTAATGTGTCCTCACTTTGTGTCTCCATGTTGTTTTCATTAGTCCACTCTGTGCGCAGGAAGAAGAAGAATTACAGCACACTGTAAATTGAACTGAAAACTGCAGTTCCACCAGTGTCCACTAGAGACTGCCTCCAAAACAGGAGTCCATCCTCACAGACGTCCATGTTTAAATATTTGACTGAGTGCTGACAGGCGCTGATGAACGCTGAGCCTCAGACATCCCTTCTCAGAGAGCCTATGGGTGATACCAGGGGTCATTGATCTATTTTTACATTCTGGGGACTGATTGACTCACTTCTGGAGCTGGCCTCTAGAGGACACTTGTTTGAATTTGGTGCTGCAGAAGAAAACATGGACAAAGGGCTGTTGTGGTCCAAACACCCATAATGCACTGGGCTGCTGGCCTGGTTGTTATTCCAAACATCAGACAGAGCTGTTTGGAGGAGTCTTCGTGTCCCTGCAGGAGTCAGACGACCTGTTTCTGTTCCCAGCTGTTGGGTCTGAAGTATAAAGACATGAGCCCTGAGCTGCAGTGTATTTATAAGCTGGGTCATGTGATGAGAGACAGGAATTCAAAATGAGAGGCGGAGCTCCTTCACTAGTCCTCTGGGACGCTCCGAAACATGGCCGGCTTGGTTTTCTCTTTCTGAGTCTGCGAGCCGAACACGTTCCTCCAGCAGGAGAACATCTGCTGTTACATTGCAGGGTTACTGCTGGATGTTACAGGCACTGAAGGGACTGAGGCGCTAGTCCTGATGCTGGTCCTGATGCAGGAACCGCCTCAAACTCAGGTCCTGCACAGATGGCAGCCAATCACCAGAGCCTAGAGGGCGCTGTGAGATCCTCCTGTATGAACAAAAGTGAAAGGCACTAAAAGAATTATTAACACTAGACAATAACATTTGTGGTCAATAAAGTATTGATTACATATCGGAACTGAACTGAAAAAAAGGCAGTTGAGTCCATCAAACACTAGCATGCTGCTAACGGCTGCTGATTGGTCAGTTTAGATTCGGACTGATGGGGACAGGAGGTCCTCCCTCCATGGCAACTGGAGTCCTCACATATATATCTCTATAGGAGCTCTGCTGCTGCTGGCTGATGTGTCCAATCAGAATGGAGGATGCTGGGAAGTGGCTCTAAGATGTAAAATATTTTAAGATGAAGCTACGTACTTAAATTGCTCATGAGCGCCCTCTTGTTTTCCATCCACCGCTACAGGGTCCCATTAGGTCCGGTCCTGCCACACTGAAGTTAGTTTAGTTCACAAACACAACAACAGTCTGCAGAGCTGTAAATCTGCTGCTCAGAGCTAATCCAGCTAAGTGTGTGTGTGTGTGTGTGTGTGTGTGTGTGTGTGTGTGTGTGAAGTAATCTGCCAACTGTGTGGGACAATGCAGTAGTTGTAGTGTTAGTGTTTTACAGCAGGCAGCAGGTGTGAAGGCTGACACCTCGGCTGTCAGACCGTGCTGTTTGGGTTTATTAAGGGCTGTGTGTGTGTGTGTGTGTCCAGTGTGACATACAGTATTTATCCTGCCTCGTTATCATCTGTTCTCTTTGTGTTAATGTAATTATTAACACAATATTATTATTATATATATTATTATTTGATTTATTTTACACTAAGGAGGATAAACAGGTTCTGCTATTAAGCTGCCACACACACACACACACACACACACAGTGATTGGCTGATGCTGTCTGCGTCTTCATGACTGAGAGGAGAAAACATGTCATGATACAATCTGAACACGACTTCTCTCTGTGAAGCAGACAACAACAACAACAACAACAACACAGTGTGAGTGCAGCCCTGAGTGTCTGTTGACAGCTGCAACATCCCGCTCAGCCTGTGTGTGTGTGTGTGTGGGGCAGTGGGGGTTTCATAGACCGTGTTCAGACGTGTAATCGAACTCGCTCGAGCTCAAGCTGGATTGATTTCTTTCAATCTGAACAGCACAACTTTGGTTTAATTCCAATCAGATCCACCTCAGTGGTGGGTTGAGACGGATTTGTAGACATCTCGCTAAGGTGCTACCTCAAAAGCGAGTGAGGCAAATCCGGCTAGTAACATCATACTCATGGGTTCACAGGGACAGTATCCGGGTCGGACGGACACACCTGCAGGTTTCCTAAAAGCCGTTTTGTAGCTCGCCATCTTGGTCCAACTCCTGGTTAAATGTGAGTGTCAGACCTAAACCCTGCTCCCCCGTACCAGCTGCAAACATGGAGGTCCGTGGGGGCTCACTCACGTATGGAGCCAGCTACAAGTGGACAACTGCGGAACTGCAGTTATTGACTCTTGGAGGTGTCCTGCTGGCAGATCCTGATGATGAGCTGATCCTGCCTGGACCCTTCTGGGCTGCAGTGGTGTGTTGCAGTGACCTCCAAGCTGACCAGCCTCCTGTCACAACGAGGTCCAGCCCAGCTGATTACTGATGTCTGAACAGGGTCAGGAGGGACATGTCAAGGGTGCAGGTCCCGTTGACCCCTGGAGGAACAGCAGACTGATATTCAGCCTTTATTCCCCTGTGGAGCAGCTGACCCCCCCGGGGAGCCGCCAGCCTCTGCCGTCACTCATCCTGCCCCAAGGAGCCGAGAGGAAACCAGAGAGGAGGAAGAACCACGGGGAGGTCAGCTCTGGACCGGCACACTGATGATGAGAGGGGACTCAGAGGTTCAGGAGCTCCGTTTAGTGAGCATGGGGCTCCAGAAGTGAGTCAAAACCTCCAGACGTGCATGTTAAAATGTCCACCTTCACATCAGAAGCAGACATCTTTACAGCCTGAAACAAAAACTGCTTTATTCATGAAAACAAACAGGTATGAACAAAGGTTTGGATGAGGTCAGAGGTCGACCACCCACCTCTGCTCCACCTTTTGTCCACTGGATGGTGAAATGAAAGCAATAATGAGTCTGTAACCACAGACATGTCTTCCCTCATCAGTGTATTTATTTTATTAATATTTGTTCAGGGATGTTTACATGTTTATATCTATAATATGCTGAAAATATGTTTCAGTACAGATTTAAGCGGGTGCTAACAACATGAAACTACAGAAGCTGTCGAGGACATTAAACATCATAGCACCAAACTCTGCTGACTGTACTGGATTTCTGGGGCCATCTTATATTCAGAGTGTAGACTTTTACAATAAATTCAATAATAAAACCAGAGTTAGAGGCTGTTTTCTTTCTCAGTGTCATGTTAATGGCATGGCTGTTATTAAATTCAGATTGTTTTTATGGTAGAATTTACTTTTAAATGTGATCCAAGACTGATCTGAAGCTTCGATCATCCCACAGCAGGGAAACCTCCGGCCTTTAAAGGACTGGCTTCTCCCGTTAGCTTGGCGTTGTAGCTGCTAACGAGCGTACCAGTAAACAGGAAGAGGACATGAAGAGGACATGAAGAGGACAGGAAGAGGACAGTGAGTAAACGCTGTCATGTTGTGCTCCCCAACAACACAGCGTACCTTAAACTAAAAATACAGCCTTTGACTGGCACGAAAACGACAGACGTTAGCGCTGTTAGCACAGGCTGATGTTTAGTGCAACACAGCAGCAACAACAGTGGTTTCCATGGCAACTATGTGTCGATCAAGGCAGCACAGGGCTCAGCTGTCAATACAAAAATAAATTAATAACAAAAAATGATTTGCTGTTTTTCCATCCTCCATCTAGCATAAGTGAAAAAACTAGCATGGCAGGTTTTATTAGTTAATGTAAATATAAACATGGCAGCAGCTGCTCACCTCTGGCTGCACCATGTGACCGCACCGTGTCCTGCTACAGTGAGATGTCTTGATTTGGTGATGAAGCACCTGCAGGCTGCTGTCTGTGCTCTGTGCTCTGGTTAAAGCTCCTCTCCTGCTCTTACATCACCTCTCTGCCTGCAGCTCTGAGCTCAAACGCACCGGATGAAGGGGACCAGCTGACCGGGAAACAGTCGATGCCTGCGGGCTAAATTTATCCCGGTTCAGGTCGGTTTGAAGGAGAGGACGTCCGTGTGTAGAATCACTCACCTTCACACACTGCGGCCGTTATCAGCCGGTTTACCGGGATCAGCGGTGGCAGCTTCATGGCCGAGCCCGCAGGAAAGAGGTTAAAGAGCAGCCTGCCGCTGTGCACGGCGCACCGGAGCTCCGCGGCGGCCAGCGGGGCCAGGCACAACCTGCCGGCCGCCGTAGAAGAGGCTCTGTGCGGGGTGAGCAGCCTGCTGTGGGACGGAGCGTACCGGCTGCAGGCTCTGGTAGGAGACCCGGGAGGAAGCAGAGGAGAGCGGGTTTAACACAGACACAGAGCAGGCTGGATGAAAACAGTCTGAAGTTTAAGGCTGAGTAAACATTCTGTGAGCAGGCTGCAGTTCCTGTCTCTAGAGTGGGGGCGCTGTTGTTCCTGTTTACTGTCTGATAGTGAAGCAGAGTCAGGATTAACCCTGTACACTCTGTTATATTTTAAATCATGATCTGTGGAGTGGATGCACTACTCCACCTGTGATGTCTTTAAAAAAAAAAAGATCTGTAGCTGATTGGATGAACCACCCGTCAGGCAGGCATCATGAGCTAAGGTCAGATCAGGATCTTTGAAAGCTATGTCAGCCGCATAGACTGTAAACAAAGATGGCTGAACCTTCAGCGACGTCTCTGAAGAGCTCAGGGAGGAGGCTTCAACACAACGGTCCTTTCAGCTGCCTGGAAACATCCAGGCTTTCTACATCACATCAAATATATATATATATCTCAATATGTCTGCCGTGTCTCACCTGCAGGCCAGTGTGTTCGAGCGGGACGACGTCGCTCTGCCCCGTGTTGCTTCTTTCTTCCATCAGGAGGCTCTGAAGCAGCAGGACGAGGCCGAGGCCATGGTGGGCTACCTGGCTGAGAGGGGAGGCGCCTTCTGTGGCAAAGACATCCAGGTAACAGCTGGCAGCTAGCTTACCTTCATGTCTGCACTCAGAGAGACGTTAGACATGTGACTCCATCATGGCGTCCTGCTGAGGAGGCAGGACTTTTAGTTTTTACTGAGTCTTGTTGGAGTGAACTCTTTATTTTGTTGTAACTGAGAGATATGGAGTCACATGATACATTCAAGGACCATCAGAAAGCTGAAGTCAGATTTGTTTTCTCTCAGTTACTCCTGGGGGAGTGAGGAGTTGTTGTGTTGCATTTGTTGTCGTCCCACAGCTGGGATTACTTTCATGTCACACATGTAAACAAACCAGCCGGTGTGGATGAATACGCACGCTGACCTAATGTGTGGTATTTAGGTCAGCTGGGAAAGTGAACCGTTCACACAGCTAATGTCTGTGCTGAGCACATATCAGAGTTTAACTTGGAGTGAATGTCTGTTTTTGGTTTGTAGCAGTGCATTGTGGGAGCTGGAGTCCTTCGCCTCATGTTTTCTAGATATGTCTGTGTTACTCACAGTATTTGAGTGAACTGTCTTTGTTACTGTGTGAACCACACTCACACAGTGTCAGCCAGGTCAGAGGTCAGGGTCAACAGCATGGTAGCTGCCTGGTGTGTGTGTGTGTGTGTGATGAGCCCGTTCGTGGATCCATTTTAAAACTGAATTTACGATCTGAACTTTATCGGTGAGACAGAGAAGCCTCAGTCTGTAACTGCCTTCTCCGTTTACCCTGCCAGCCGGCGCTGGTTCACCCAGAACGTCCCAACAGGAGGATTTATTCTTCCTCCTGTGCGATCTGTCATGTTGTCAGAGCAGGTGTACTTTTTTTTTTTTCGGCAGATATCTCTTTTTGGAATGAAGCTCTTCATCTGGGGCAGGCGTTAGTGATCGGACAGGGTGAGGAGGGGGAGAGATACCGAGAGGCCGGAGGAGGATTCCCTGGAGAGCTGCCCCTGGCTCTGCCTGTAAGCTGGTTGGGGTGTACATTTCTCCCCCACACCCACCCCACCTTGAGTTCCGGAAAATTGGCGAGATTAATGCTGCGGCAGAGGGACGGTGGCGCTGATGGCGTTTCCAGATGGTCAGCGGATTCGGCGGCAGTGGCACGTCGCAGAGTGGCCTCAGACCGCCGACCCGGGTTTATGGCTGTTGTAAAACGGTTTCAGGCCCGAGGCGGTGTGGGACGCCTCGTTATCCACCTCTCAGGCTGTGCGTGGGCGCCGCCCCCGCCGCCTCATGGCGTTGTTGTGCTGTGGGTCAGTTTGTTTCAGAGGTCTTTATGTGACGCTTCACAGCTTTAAATAGAAAAGAGATAAAATAACAGCATCATGGAAAAAGACTGGGTTTCAAACACAGGCCTCAGAAGTGGGTCAGATCAGTCCAGGTCAGCCTGCGTATCCTGATCTGAGGGACGTGAGGACGGCGCCCTCGTGAAAATAGTGCAGATAACCATCTTACTATGAGCTCACTGTGTGATTGGAGCTTCTGAGCTGAATGTCAGCCTCATCAGGTGTGGTGTCGTACAGTCAGAGGCGTGGCGGCTGACAACAGGCCGTCTGAGGCTTTTCCCCCTCGCTGTGCCTGAAGGAGGCAAAAGGATCTGAAGGTGTCTCTGTGATGAGAGGACTGATGGAGGCCTGACTGAAGTTGAGTCAGTTCCAAGTCCTAATTACAGGTGAGGCAGCAGCGGGTTTCCAAATGCATGGAGGTGAGTCAGGTGCTGCCAAGATGACGATGGGCGGAGCCTACACACTGAGCTTCAAACACCCCCACCAGGCACCTGGAGGTGCTGCGGTCGTTCTGGGTTTGAGTCGTGGTTAGGTGATGATGGGAGTGTGTGGCAGTGAATTCTGGTTGTTGCTGTGAATTAAATCCCCGCCTCTCATCCTCTCTGATTTCCCAGAAGCCCGGCTGTGAGGCGGTCTGCGCGGTGTTGCCGGCTCTGGAGCTGCTGCTGCTCCAGCTGAAGGAGGAGGTTGGCGTCATGGTGGAGCTGAGCCAACTGGCCTGTGAACACGGAGACCCGCACGCCGCCCACGTGGTGAAGAGCCACTTCCTGAGACCGCGTGTGGACCGC
The DNA here is from genome assembly GCF_900634625.1 of Parambassis ranga. Taxonomy (NCBI): domain Eukaryota; kingdom Metazoa; phylum Chordata; class Actinopteri; family Ambassidae; genus Parambassis; species Parambassis ranga. The sequence continues at coordinate 23,646,601 of NC_041039.1, forward strand.
CTCAAACTGCTGGGCGACCTGCTCACGAACGCTCGCCGGCTGGGCTGTACCAACGACCAGACGGGGGGGTTCGGGGAGTACATCCTGAATGAACTCCAGGAGGAGCTCAGCAGATGATGCACCAACAGAGGTCTGGACTGAGGGTTGGAAACCATCAGGTCCAGTCTGCCCCATGCTAACGGCTAAGCTAAAAACAGTAATCCTTGCATTGCAGTAGTCGGCCATGATGTTAGCATCAGTTTGATGAGATCAGTAACACTTAGTGTGGTGCAGGTCCACGTTACCATGGTTACTCTATAATACGATTCACTGGCTGGCCGAGTGTGAACAACCTGTCAGGATTAAAATGATAATTGAACAAATGTATTATTAAAAAAAACCTTTTTGACTCAAATGTTCCATTCCCCTAAATATTACAAAAAAACGTAAATATAAAAAACCTTAAATATTAAAAAAATCCCTTAAATATAAAAAAAAACTTAAATATTTAAAAATCCCTTAAATATTTAAATAATGTTATTACTGTAAATATTAATGAGTCCAGCTGTAAACAGACAGGTTATATTTTATTATTTACCAGCATCCTGCTGCTGCTTTGCCTCCTCTGTGTGTGTGTGTGTGTGTGTGTGTGCGCGTGTGTGTGTGCGCGTGTGTGTGTGTGCGACATGTTTAAGTGCTGTGTGTACTTTTAGCCTTTTGTCTTCTGGTGGTTTCTGTTTGTTTATGAGTCTAGAAAAGTGTTTTTTGGGATTTTTTGTGAATAAAAAAAGCTTCAAAAATATTTTTGACTGTTTGGGAACTTTGTGAACCACACATATACACACTATGTGATTTTTGTGTCGTATGTCTAGCTCCTTTAGTTGTTGAGGTGGTGGCGGCGGCATATTAAACTTAAAGATCTGTCAGTCATCTCGGACGTGCAGTGATAATCTTCTGGATGGAGGTTTTGAATGTTTCCTCAGATCGTGCACAGCTTCTGACCATCTGTTGACAGGCAGAGGTGGCCGTGCTGTCAGCCTGTGAGGCTCAGCTCAGGGCCGTAGACCTGCAGAGCGGCCTGCAGATACCTGCTCTGCAGCGCCCTCCTGCTGCTGCAGCGGAGCACTGCAGGGGCCTGATGAGGGAGTGTTTGGTGAATAATCTGCACTTTGTTGATGTTTGTGGAAGCAGCAGCGACAGCTGAGAGCTGCAGGTCAGCGGCTCCGTCCGTCCGTCCAAAAATAAACGCAGCAACATTTACCCTGATGGCTGCGTCCACACATTTCATGCCGCGTCCTCAGTCCTTGGGTCAATAAATACACAGAAGACGAGCTGTGCGTGCAGATGTTTAGATTCTGCTTGATATGATTCCATCAGTTCTCATTTGGCCACATCTTCATCCTGAATCAGCTTCATCACCACAAAAGAGAGGAGGTCAAAGGTCAGAGGTTACAGCAGTACACTGCAACATCACTGTTTAAAAAATCAACAGCAATTTGTCATTATTATCATTATTATTTATTATTATCTTTAAAATTAATAAACAAAAACAAGATGACATTTCATATGGTCTTACTGATTTTCTGGTTTAGTAGATCAACCTTTTCTCCTACATTTTTTCTTTCAGTAAATTAAAATTCTGTTCTTCGTTTTGCCCTAAAACAACTTGTTTTTTTGTTTTTAACATTTTAAATCCACATTTTTATTTTGTTTCATCATACAGGCCTTTAATTCTTCTGTTGTTCCTGAGTTCTTCTGTTTTTCACCCTCTGCCCCAGAATAAGATGAAGTAAAAAGTAAAATCAGCACCCTGGATGTGTCCGAGTGATGCTTCATATTTGTGTGTGTGTGTGTGTGTGTGTGTGTTTTCGTCCACACTCCACGCTCTCCCACATGTGCGCGCCCCCGCTGCGCGCCGCAGTATATTATCCCGCTGTTACTGCTCTCTTAGGGGTAATTGTACACTAATTACCGTGAAGTTGTAAACCCCTCCTGCTCCCTCCTGATTGGCCGGACCTCTCTGGACCCCATCAGGCTGACCCCGCCCCCCGCGGGTGTCCCAGGTATAAGAAGATCCAGGTCAACAGCTGAGAGGGCAGAACAGTGTGTGACAGGACTCTACATTCCCCCCCACTCTCAGCTTCTTCTTCTTCTGTCCTGCAGAGCTCTGCTCCTCTGGATTTTTCTTCTTCGGTGGTGTGTTGTGGACTGAATCATGGAGCTGTCGGATATCTCTTTCCCCATCCCGGCCGCTGATGATTTCTATGACGACCCCTGCTTCAACACCAGCGACATGCACTTCTTCGAGGACCTGGACCCGCGGCTGGTCCATGTGGGCCTGCTGAAGCCGGATGACTCCTCCTCTTCATCCTCATCCTCCCCTTCCTCATCGTCTTCCGCCTCCCCGTCCTCCCTCCTGCACCTTCACCACCACCACCACCATGCCCAGGTGGAGGAGGACGAGCACGTCCGCGCCCCCAGCGGCCACCACCAGGCGGGCCGCTGCCTGCTCTGGGCCTGCAAGGCCTGCAAGCGGAAAACCACCAACGCAGACCGAAGGAAGGCGGCCACGCTGCGGGAGCGCCGGCGGCTCAGCAAGGTCAACGACGCCTTCGAGACCCTGAAGCGCTGCACGACGGCCAACCCCAACCAGAGGCTGCCCAAGGTGGAGATCCTGCGCAACGCCATCAGCTACATCGAGTCCCTGCAGGCGCTGCTGCGCGGCGGGCAAGACGACGGCTTCTACCCGGTGCTGGAGCACTACAGCGGGGACTCGGACGCCTCCAGCCCCCGCTCCAACTGCTCCGACGGCATGGTGAGTTCAGGAGACGCCTGTTTATCCAGCTTTTATTTATTTTAGGGTGTAGAGTTTGGTTTTAGGTCTGAACTGTTTAATTTATTTTATTTTATTCTGGACTCGTTAAAGTTGAAGTCTGATTCTTTGGCGCGTCATTTAATCAGCTGATTATCGATCTGCTGCTGGTTTCACATCTAAAAACACTTTGTCTTCTTTTTATGTTTAAACTGATTTTTTTATTTTTATGGTTAAAAAAAAAGGGTCGAGGAGTAAAAATGTCAGATCCTAATTTATTTAACATGTATTACACGTTTACATGATCCGTTTGTATCCAGTCATAAAAACAAATCTTTTTATTGTTTCTAATTAAACCTTAAACTGTTTTCAATTTAACACTAAACATAAATAAAGCAGGTGAATCGAAAAAAACTAATCCAGTCCGATTCTAGCGGGATAAAAATATAATGTATATAAATAATAATAAAACTTCGTTGTAACTTTTTTTAAATTGTGTATTTCACTCTGTGTGCTGCATCCTTTGGTAAATATTTGTATTTAATCATATTTTTGTGTTTCCTCCTGTCAGACGGATTTTAACGGGCCGAGCTGTCAGGCCGCCAGGAGAGGAAGTTATGACAGCAGCTCTTATTTCTCCGAGACTCCAAACGGTGAGAGAGCTTTGAAATCAGCCAATAAAACACTTTGATCAGCTCCAGGTGTGAAACACAAACACACGAAGAGCAGACAATAAAACCATAAAACAACAGAAGCAGCAGCTCGGATTTACTGACATTTAATTTATTTTACTTTTAAATATGTTTAAGTTTAAACCGGACAAGAACAGATTTTTTTTCTTAATAAAAACAGCCGGAAATTAAAAACAATACCTATAAAGACAGTGAGTTAGTTTTATTTACAGTACGTTTGTTTCCTCGGAGTTTCTTAGAGACATTATTTAAGTAGATAAATGATCAATTTAAATATTCTTTGTTGTTTTACGGACATTTAGTCACATAATTAAATGATTAAAGTGAATCATTGATGAAGTATCATCACTGACCGTGTGTCCTGTGCTCTGCAGGTGGTGTGAAGACCGACCGCAGCTCCGTGGTCTCCAGTCTGGACTGTCTGTCCAGCATCGTGGAGCGGATCTCCACCGACAACAGCAGCCTGCTGCCAGCCGCTGACGTGCCCGGATCCCCGCCGGCGGCCCCGGGCGGTGAGGCGGGGGCCGCCCCGGGTCCCGCGCAGGTCCCCTCCCCGACCGCGAGCCAGGACCCCAGTCTGATCTACCAAGTCCTATAGACATTACCACGCACCGCACCGTCCAGTCCTAACACACACACAGGTTTATCTGGCCCCTCACTCCTCACGTTAAACTACTTTGATGCTGGGAAATGTAGTTTTTCTATCACAGGTATTTTAGGTTGTGAAACCTGTCAGTAGTCATTTAGACGCTTTGCATCTTGTTTCTGTTTCTTCTCTTTGATGAAGGACGGAGGCCAAAAACCACCATTAACATTCCTCCACATTTCCCCATCAGAAGTCCTGAAAGGCCCCAGCTGTCCGATTCCCTCAGGAAAAACTAACCCCACACAAAATCCTTTAAAGGAAAAAAAAACGCCACAAAATTCTGCAGATAAACGCCACAAACCCACGTCCAGCATTTCCCCGTCAGCCCTGGGCTCAGACCCGGGCTCAGCCCTGGGCTCAGCCCTGGGCTCAGACCTGGGCTCAGACCTCCTTCCTGTCACCCCGGATTGTTCCTGACTCTCTGCAGCAGAGGACCACTTTTCTCTTTCTGTACATATTTGTGTAAATAAGAGCTGATTTGTTCCAAGTGAAAGTATTAATTATGTATTTAATGTTTCTGTCTGTTCGTGCTTTTGTTTGTTGTGACAAATGTTAAACTTTATATTTATACACCTGAAAACTGAGTGACAGTCTGATGACGAATAAATGAACCTGTTTATTTATACAAAGAGAGAGAGGCTGACTTATTATTTTAAGATTATTATATTTTCTATTAAATTCTTGAAATATTAATACATTTAAAGGTATATTTTTTAATAAATGTTCATAAATACATTGATCACATATTTTTATAGATGATAAAGTATATTTACTTATATATTATTAATAATAATAATATTATATAATTATTACATAAGTATTTTGCTTTTAATAAAAACTACTTGTTGCGGATGAATAGAATATACTTTATTAATCCCTTTGGGAAGGTCCCTCAGGGAAATTCGGGGTTGCTGCACAATATAAACACAGGACAGAGAGGAGATTCTGGGGACACAGGCACAGACTGAGCTGTTATACAGGCACCAGATAAAAGAATAAAATAAACCTAAATATAACACATGTAAGCCTCACAGCAGTCACAGGTCACATGGGGCTCAGTCGCCATGATTCTGAGGCTGATTACAGTCTGTTGTGATGTCAGGATGGAAATTAAATTATTCAAATTAAAACATCAGAGCAGCTTCTATGACTGCAGACCTTCAATAACCAATAACTTCAAAATAAAAGCTGTGAGCTCCACCTAGATGCAGCCAAAATGTCTTCAGACCTAAAGCCCTGAGGCCTGCTGTGTCTGACTGCCCTCTAGTGGTGAATGTGTGATCCAACAGCAAAGAAAGAGCCACAAAGATTCTGCAAGTTTTTCACAACAAATCTACATTGTCAATCAATCAGCCGATCAACCAGCCAACCAAACACACACTGCAATGCTGTGACGTAGAGGAGCTGTGTGTAACACACACAACATCAAACAGAAACACATTGATTATTATGGAAAACCTATAGCTCATGAGGTCATGTGACCTGATCTTCCAACTCCAATCAATCAGGCCATAATATGATCAGCAGATCAAAAGCCATCCACAAGTTTAACATCTAAGTGACAGAAAAAAAGAAACAGAACAAACTATAACAAAGGGCTCAAAACTCAAACTCCCAGAATGCACTGCGGCTGGTTGTTGCTCCAAACCATTGACTAGAAATAAACTAGCTTCTTAGAACAGAACAATTTCTGCTGCATCCCACACAAACCAAAGACAGCTGCAGTTCTACACAAACACAGCGCCCACAACACGAGACTGACAAACACACACATCATGCTCATTCCATGAGTCATTTAACAACTTTAAACAGATCAGGCAGCAGCGGCTGCTTTCAGGTTACATATTTAATATGAAAGCAGAACCTTCGCTTACCTCACAGAGTGCTGATCAGTATTGATACGGACCCTATGAGGAGTGATTAGATTACTGCACGTGGACAGGTGCGCCACAGCGCGGAGTTCTCGCCGAGTTGTTTCCGGCACACTCTGACGTCAGCTCGTAACGTCTTTAGTCATCTTCTCCTGTAGTGCGCGTCCACACACTGCAGATGACGTGCACGTCCTAACCCGGAAGTATTAAAGTGCCTACAACACACACACACACACCTGCAAACACATGGGTCTCAAACTCAAGGTCAGCGGGCCACATCCGGCCTGAAGTGGATTGCACTTTGTCAGGCCTTTATCTTCAGACCTGTCCAACTTGTGAGTCCCACCTGAAGACTAGCTTCTGCTGGTATAGCACTGAGGCACGCAATCCCCCTGACCACTATAAGGTGGCAATCCCTCAGGGGAAAACTGAAACATAAACATTGAATAAATAAAATATCCTTAATCCAGATTTTATTCATCAACAACATAACATTTATCTGGATGGTCTCATTCTCAAAAACATGTAATCTAAAGTAAGTTTAAGTTTACAAACCTAAGGTAGTCTTATGAATAAAGACATTTATTTGAGGGGGCACCCCTCTTGCCCCTGCCTAGAACCGGCCTCGAGGTGGATAAACATGATCACACATTAAAAACTCTACACGGATAAAAACACTACAGGCGACAGCAAACATCAATAAATTATATAAATATAAATAAATATTTAGTGTTTTTTTTAGTTTTTAATTATAACGTTATGCTGAGTTAAATTTATATTTGTGGTAAAAGTTTAAATTAACTGTTAGAGAACAGCGTTGAAGAAATGACTTTAAATTACAGGTCTAAAAACACGGAACTTTATTGGTTTCTGAATGACAACAGATCTACAGACATGGCTTGAAGAGTCACACTTTATTTACAAAAATACTGAGAACCAAACAGTGGAGGGCGAGGAAGCGTGACGGCGGACAGGTGTGCTGGATTTGATTTCTATTGATCAGCAGCTACAGGCTCCTGGTTGCGTTTATCGGGACGTGGCTGTGTAACCACGAGGAAAACCTCAGCAAGACTGGCTGCTTCTTCTGAGCTACGACCTTCGCCACAGTGTGCGCTGCTTCATCAGGCGCGTGTCCGAGACGGTGGCAGTTTGGTTTCTGGGCGGTGGCGGGCCGAGCGGATCTACTTTCTGCGGCGAGCAGCGGCGCCCTTCTTGCTGCTGTAATACGGAGCACAAAGTGGAAACGTGTCAGGACTCGAAAAGTTCAGCAAAGATGACAACAACTCACCACACAAAGTCACAACCAGAGCGACCTGCTCAACTGTAGCCAAGCAAGAAGAGGGAACGTCTGTATTGATTAGAAGCTGCTAGCTGCTAGCTGCTAGCACGTCGTCCAAAATCCCTTCAGAAGAGTCAAAACCTCTGATACACAAAGTAACACAACTCCCTGTGTACCCTATCCCAAACAGAGCTGATGTGGGAGGGCCTGTCCACTTCCTGCTTACATCAGTGTACCAGAAGAGGGCGCTGTGAGATAGGCCTCTTTAAAGAGGACTGTATTTCCACTGTTGTGTGATACAGTATTGATTATGGATCAGCAGTGAACTGCTAAAAGATGCTCTGCTGCTGCTGGCTGGGTGTGTCCAATCAGAGCGAAGGACGCTGTAACGTGGCTCGTGGTGACGTCACTGATCGATTTGATAAAAAAAATCATGATGTATTCTGGACTGTCTCATTAGCGCCCCCCTGTGGACGACCAGCTTAGGTTACACACAGAGCTGTGCTCTTTGTCAATGAAGGGTCAGAGTATTGATTGATTACTGTTCCATAGAGTGTTAGCTCAGTGGCTAATGTAGCGATGCAGGCACTGATCACGTCAGTATAAATGTGTCCACATGTCGGGGCTGTGTCTGTGTCTGATGGTTTAATACAGCAGTCTTTTCTGTGGGATTCTGGACTGAAGAGAAGACCGTGCAGAGCTCACAGACAGACTCATGCAGCACTTACCTGCACAGGCTGAGCGACCCGAGCCCGACTGCTGCCTCATGTCAACGTGTTAGTTACAAGTGTGAGTGAACCAGACAAATGTGACCTGAACCTCCAGCTCATTAACCTGTGATAACCTGGGTGTGTGTGTGTGTGTGAGCATGCGGCTCCTCCGCCTCCATGTTGGGACAGGGTTCTGTGATTGTGGGACAATCACTGATGGTGTTAGTACAGTTATCAAGTGTTTATGGCTAAAAACATCTAAATCAATACAGATCAATTATTCTAAAAATATTCATTTTTTTTAGTGTCAGTGGACATTTCAGTCTCATCTGCTTTTTTCCTGCCTCAGGACTCAGGTGGGCTGGAGTCTTGCTGCCTTGCAGAGTAACAAAAATGTCTTAAAAATCAGTCTTTTCAAAATAAAAGTTGTAAAAACTCTCAGTGACAGTCCTGCCATAAACCGACATGAACTGTCTGCGGTGTTACGACAGTTATGTCTTGTTGAGTTGAAGGGACACACGGCAGCTGGGAGGTAAATGTCGGTATGTGTTGAGTCTTACTGAGTGTCAGTGAAGGCAGCACTGACAGTACTTACTGCTTCTGTAACTCATCGATGCGGTTCCTGTACGTGAGCACCTGAAAAACGACAGCAGCAGCTTTAAACACGCAGCAGGACACATTTACCTGCGACCACACTCCCCTCCTCGTCCTCAGCTTCTTCACAGGCTGCCCGGACTGATCCACCATGGGAACCAAAGACAGGCTCGCTCTCTTTTACTCTCTCACTCACCTGTTGGCGCGCTCACACCTGACGGAGGCTCAGACGGCACCACCTTTAACTTTAACTTGTCTGCCTCCATCGTACCTGCAGCTCAGAGTTTGATCCTAAAATCCTGTTTGTGTTGCTTAAAAACTACAAACAGGAGTGTGATTTTCAAAATAAAAGCACACTCTTAGAAGAATAATGGTCTTTTTAAAGGATGCTTTTGGAATCAGATTGGCCAGTTCTCGTGGTGGTGCGTCTCCATTTCCCGGCCAGCAGGTGGCGCTGTGCGTCTCCTCGACCTTGCCTCATGCTAACATGCAGCGAGCCTGAAGCCAGCAGGCGGGAACGCCGCTCAGCTCTGCTACTTACAATTTACTGAGCTCCTCCACTCTCTTACGCAGGGTTGTAACCTGAGGGAAACCAAAGAGGCGTTCAAATCCAGACGGGTGACGGCCGGCGAGCATCCACCAGGCCAGTGTGACGGAAACGTGCGTTTACCTGTACTTCATGTCAGCTTTTTAAAAAGTATTAATCCTGAACATCAGTTCAGGAACAGAAGCTGCAGATAAAGTCTGAGGTCATTACAGCTCGTTTAACCTGGATGGCTGCACATTATCCTGATTATCACACAGCTGCCTACAGAGGAGGTCAATACTTTTACTCTAATCAACTGAAAGAGTGAAACCAGGGTCTGTTCTTAGGAAATAACAGACTGCAGAATGATTCTCCAGATGCATAATTCAGGATGTATTTCTTCTAACGAGCATGAAAGCATCAACTTTGAGTCAGCGTGTGTTTGATATGATTCCAGCAGGAGGAGGAAGTCTCACCTCGTACTTCTGCCTCTTCAGTCTCTCCATGTGGTCGAACTTCTCAGACTCCAGCTGGCGCATCCAGTCGTGCAGCTCGTTGATCTTATCCCTGCAGGGAAAGGACACACGGGGTTAAAAACCGAATGCAGCCGTGGCCGCTGTGTAAACGCAGAGACGTGTGGAGTCGTACTTCAGCTTGTCTTCGTTCAGATGGTCGATGTTGAGCTGCTTGCGCCTGGCAGCCAGGATCTTCTTCTTCTTCTCTCTCTCAGTCTCTTTCTTTCCTCCTCTCTTCTGGTCGGCCTGTTTGGAGGAGGTGCATGTCAACAGCTGATACATCATACGCACACTGTGTGTGTGTGTGTGTGTGTGCACCGACCCTCTGCAGGTGGCTGCTGTAGTTGGAGCCCATGCTGGACAGGGCTGACTTCTTCTTAGCCTCCTCATCTGCCTTCTTCTTGGCATCACTCTCCTCCCTGATCCGCCTTTCCTCCTGGGTTCACAAAAACACCTCAGAGTGAGACCTCCATGATCCTCTATGGTACCCATGGTAACACAGGAAGTGCGATGCATACACAATGTGTGCGAGTAATGGAGCAATGTGAGCAAAAACCACGAACCTCACGTCTGGCCTGGCGCTCCTTCTCCTTCTCAGCACGGACCCTCTGCTGCTCGGCCCTCTCAGCACGACGCTTCTCCTGCAGGCGGCGACAGACAAGACGGTCACAGGGTGAGTTTTATTATTTTCTCTCTTTCTCTCACATTTTAACCACTCTTCACTTTAAGTGAAAGAACTCACGATTCTCTCCTTGAGGGCGATCAGCTCCTCCTCCTCCTTCTTCCTGCACTCAAAGTGAGCATCGATCAGGGCCTGCAGCTCGACCAGATCCTTGTTCTGACGTTTCTTCTGGATGTCCTGCAGGGCAGAGAGAAGCAGAAACAGCACTCAGCCTGCGGGGGGCGACGGCGCGAATCAACAGCTCTTCTTCTGCTCGACTACTTACATCAAAGTCCACTTTCTCACCATCGGGGATCTTTGGAGCGCTGGGCCTGTGGGAGAGTGTTGGGGTTTTGAGTGCACCGGCACACGGCTTGGTTGGTTTGTTTGTTTGTTTGTTTTTGGGTGAAATCAGATCAAATCATAAATCAGCTGAAGTCTGAGCACGTGAAAAGGAAACTTACTTGAACTTTGGCTTCTCCTCTGCAGGTTAAGAGATGAAGAGGGGATAAGTAAAGGTCATCCGGTTAGAAAGAAAACATTTCTCAGGCGACACAAGGATTAAACTCTACATCAGACTAGATTAGCCTCATCAGTGTTTCAGTCAGTTAGCACAGTCAGAAACACCTTACAGAGGGGATTATTGTCATGTTTGCTGAGAACCAGTAAACACTGTTCAATCAGGCGTCCTGTACTCTTTTCTTTTTAATGCACCGTCCCTACAGAATGTGTTGATTTATCTTTGGCTTGACCCCAAACTGTTTTACAGAAGCAAGTCATCTTCCCATCTTTCCTTTTTGACCAGATTCTGGCAGCTCCATGCCATGCAGACGACGGTGGGGTCGCTGCGCAGTGAAGCACGTCGTGTTAGCATCTCATTTTCCTTCACCCTTCGTCTCCACTAGCGCCTGCAACTTTTAACTGATTTGCTTTCTAAACAAAAAAAAAAGAGCGCTGGGGATGTGCCAATCGCTCAGCGCCTCTGGACTGTCTGACAAACAGATGGAATTTAGACAGACACTCTATAAACAGCAGCACTCCCAGAGGACAGACGTCAGACCTGGACACCGTCCAAAACCAGAATGACAGATTTCAGATTTTTTTTTCTTAAAACAACAACAACAACAAAAAGACATACCTTCCTCTTCGACTTCCTCTGCATGCAGCAAGCATCCAAAAACAAAAGCAGAACAAACGACACTGTTAGCACGGCGCGCTGGGAGCAGCTGAACACAGACTGAGGCAGAAGGTCCGTCTGCTGCAGCTGAGCACCTGTAAATTCTCCCATTCTGAACATAGAAGCTACACGAGTGTGTGAAGTGAAGGCAGCTCACTCCGAATGGGAGAATTTACAACAACAAATGATCCTTCAACACTGAACATCGCATTCATGTGTCTAAAAGTCAACAAAGATGAATGCAACGCCATCATCTTTAATTTTATTTTAACCATGCTCAGAAGCAGGATGTTACCCCCTTTTAAAATAAAAGCAGTCAGACATGAATCTGATGTTTACCTCCATCAGATTTAAAAATGATAAAAAAGCAAACATGGTACAGAAGGACAAACTGATAAAAGAGGCCAATATTTCTCTGCTCACTGAAGTTAGCTAATAATAAACACAAGCAGTCCCTTTTTATTTTGTTTCTTAGTTGCTGAGGCGTGCAGAACTTTTTCTTTTTACAGAACCTTGCTGGTTTTTTTGTCTGATGCATTAAAGGACATTTTCTTTCAGTGCTGAACACAAGTTTGATGTTTTTTGAAATCATGCGTAAACAGATCACCATTTGTGACACAATTTAGAAATAACTCGACTTTTTACTGGAGTGTATGCTAACATATTAGCATGAAGGCTAAACAAAGACAAATATCGGCCTGCTGATATCAGCGGTGCTGGGTCTGTATTTCAGCATGTTTCTGAGGTTTAGATCTCATGGTGGACCCTGTAGGTGCTGTCTTTGACTTTTGTCCCAGGGGAAAAGGAAGTTAGCGCTAGCATTAGCAGACATGGTGAACATGTGTGCGGATCAGGATTAGCTTGGATTAGCTGCTGTAGCGCGCCTGACGCCTGGGAAAGGAAGATAAAAAGCCCCCTTCCCCCCTCCTCCATGCCACATACCTTCCGGCTCAGGCTCAGGTTCAGGCTCAGGTTCAGGCTCAGGTTCTGGCTCTGGCTCTACCACTGGTTCTGGTTCTGGTTCTGGTTCTGGTTCTGGTTCTGGTTCTGGTTCTGGCTCTGGTTCTGGCTCTGGCTCTGCCTCAGGGGCCGCCTCAGGGGCCACCTCTACTTCCTCTACTACCTCCTCTTCTACAGCTACACAACATGCAGCGAGTCACCAGGGGAGAGGAAGGGCGATGAGAGGGTTAATGGAAGCGGGAGAGAAGGGAAAAGGAAAAAAAAAAAAGGAGGTGGTCGGAATGAGTGGATGATGAGTGGATGATGAGTGGATGAAAGGACAGATACAAGGAGGTTCCTCGTATTGGGACAGTTTGGGAGAACTGCCACCAGATGGTGCTAAAGCAGGTGAGACAGGCAGTTAGAGGAGGGAAAGGTCAGTCACTGATGGATGAAAGGGTTCCTGGAAAACACCTGCACTGCAACTACAGACAGAAAAAAACAGAGTCTATCTTGACGCAACCTGTGTGTTTTCTTTGCTTTCATTAGTGTTGACCAGCATGCATTGCACCAGGTAAGATCACACGTCTTCAACAGTGACTAACAAATTAGTATCAGTGTCGTGAGACTTATCATCGGGGGTCTGGGGGCTGCATCTTACCATCGTATTCTTCACGTCCGTCCGAGAAAGAAAGGAGCAGAAGAACATTATCAAAAGATCCCGCCTGTACCCATCATTCAGATCAACTCATGATAAAAACATGGGTACACTGGGGATCCATGCTAAGCATACACAGAACAGTCCTCGTCAGCTGAACGGCGCTCGCAACGCTGGGACCTCCTGTTCAGCTCAGGAGGACTGCATGAGTGCAGGAGGTCATGCAGAGCTGCAGGAGCGTCTGCCGGCAGGCCAGCGTGATCCGTGAGGTGTGGCGGACACTCTGGCCTGCTGTCAGAGCTGCTGCCTGCAACCATGCCACAGCGACAGGACTAAAGTCTGTGCACATTGGCTTAAAGGAGAAAGAGGCAGCGTTATGACACAACTCGAATCTGGAGGAGTCAAGCCAAACCTGCGAACATACGAGTTTGTTCAGGGCGTATAAAGGCATTTCTACAGGGGGGTGGAAAGTCAGTTAGGCAGGATACAAAGGAAAGAACTCAGCATGGAACTCCCGTCTGTACCTGGACTGCATGTTTGGGGATTTGATTTATAAAAGCAGGGAAGATGGAGCTACTTACCCTCGACCTGTTCACTGCAAGACAGAAGACAGAAAACTTTTAGCATCCATTTGACAACAGGTTCAGCTAAATTAACCATTAAAGCTCTGGTGTCTGTGAGTGGAATGGGAATGGACTTACACTTCCTCTGTGTCGGACATGGTGACAGTGGACTTTGCAACCTGGAATGAAGAGAGAAGACAGGAACTTGAAGGCTGTCTGTGGGGGTGTATTTATAGCTCGGGATTATGTTGCAGATGTCTTAAATAAGAGCTGCCCAACCCCACCCAGGCCTGACCCCACCCTGCATGCCTCCACATTTATCAACAAACCAAATAAATCTTTCAAAAATTATTATCTTACAGCTGCAAATCTGTCACCTCCAAACATGTTACATGCTTCATAAACAGGCTGAGATCAGTGTCCTGGATCCTGGATCTGCTTCTTCATCATGATTAATGCAGAGTTTCACTAAAGCTGTGTTTTCATCTGCCATCCCATAATTCAACAACTGAAATCAGAGATCAAATTTATGATGGGATCTATCAGGGATTAGATTTGGGATTAGCCCTTATTAGCGTGAGGGCATCAAGGAGGCGCCCTGCCATCAAGACTATTTCCACTGGACAGCTGCACAGGTCCCGGATCCGGTTTCAGCAGACCCGGTGTGTGTTGAGGATTGGGTTCCTTCCCTTCCTGGATCATCAACCATATTTCCACCTTCATGTCCTTATGTGGCAACCTCCCCCCCCCTCCTCCTCCTCCTCAGATGGCTCCTTCAATCATCCTTCCCAAGAATTAAAATTATACCTTTAAAGGCAGCTCTGCAGGTTGTAAGGCATGGCAGAGGCCTCCTTTAATTTGTGGAAAACTTTCAAACTCATGTTTCCCCCAAGCTGTAATAATAATAATAATAATAATGATTTTAATAATAAAGCAGTCCTGGATCCTGTTAGTGTTTATCCTCCAGCTATGTGCGTCCTAATGCACAGACATGCCACAGCTTCACTAGTTAAGATCTACAAGCCAGAAAAAAAACAAAGACGGTAATAGAAACAGAGGGCAGATTGCACCGCCGCTGCCGCCCTCATGGTGTCACTCATTAGTGTCACCTTCTATCTCCTGAAGCGGAAAGCTGCTTCAAAGGCTTTAAACCGCCTGTAAATCCCTCAGGTATGAACCTCCACAGTCACTGGATTCCAATTATACCCACAACAACAGCAGCAGCAGCCCTGAAGCTGGCCTGGTGACACCCAGAACACCTCTTGAACAACTTAGTTTTCTAAATAATCTCATTTCTTGGCTCATTTTGGAGACAAACACCATAAACTGGCTGCTTATAGACCTGCTGAGGACTCCTGTTTTCTCAGGTTTGAACACATGAACTCAGCAGTCAGTGAAGCTTGGGGACTCTGCACTTGACCTCCCTTACTACCATTCACACCCCCATTCTCTCCCCTTCCTCCTTACCTCAGAAAAGCTGAAAGAAGTGAGCTCCCTGCTGGCCAAGACAGGCTGTAAGGTTCTGCAAACTTACCGCGCTGATTATGTCCTTCTGTTATAGTGACACTTGATCCGCTCGGCCTTCCCATTGGCCGGAGGGCAGACACGGAGGTCCGCCTCTCTCACCCGGCACTCAATAAGGAGATGGAAGGGTCGAATGCTAAGGAGGCAGGCTCAAGTTTGGAGAAGAAGCCGACCAAGATGCCCCGGCGATGCTATTCTGGGGCCGCTGCATTAGGCAAGCAGATTTCATGTGAGAGTGAGAGGAGACGTCAGGGAAGCCAGGCAGGTGGTGTTTCCGAGGCTCAGAGAGAAGACCACAAACACAATGTGGACATCAAGAGCCCTGAACACCAACCATCTTTGGTTTGCAAGAATCCATTCAAAAGACAGTAAATAACTGGAAGCACCAGACAGCTCACTGTAAAGGCAACATGAAATGAAAACATGCTGCATAAACAGATCTGGCTGCAGGTTAAAGATCCTCAGTGCAGGAGTGGAACAAAGCTAAAGCATATCCATGAATAAAGCTGTCCTTTCTGTTCCACCTCCTCTGCCTCCTCCTCTGGATCACAAAGCCTGCAGCGCTTTGTTGTTTTTGAACCCTCTCCAGGATCAGTTTGATCTGTTACTCCTGTCTTTCAGCTGTTAAGTCTAAAGCAGCTGCAGCATGAATCATTCAGCTTAATTTACCAGCTGCTTCAGTGATATGAATTTCCTCCTGATCTCCACTAGGGGGAGCCACAATGACAGGATTCAGAGCAGAAGCACCTGCTCACACTTGTTGAATCATCAGATACACACCTCAGGCCAAACAGCCGGCGACAAAGTGATAACAGCAAAACATCTCTGAGCTGCGTGCATGAACAGATCTTCAATGTGTCCCTCTGGCTCAGGAAAGATGGAGTCATCGTAAATCCTGACCGTGTGTGGAGCAGAAAAACATGTCAGAGCTTGATGCTACTGAAGAGAACAGAGATAGAGGGCCGTGGTGTTACAAACACCAACTCCCACAATGCACCAGGCTGCTGCACCAAACAGCCGAGTCATTTAAACCCTGATAATAGCGGGTCTGTGTCCACACAGTAACAGACTCTGCGCCTGTCTCTTCCTGTTTCTGTTGGGGATCATGGAGTCTGGATCCAGCTCTCCTCTGTCCATGTGTGGACCAAAGCTGTCCTGTCAAATGTTTGTGGATGCTGCAGACAGAGACATCAGTCCCAGACAGCATCAGTCCCTGCCCGGTACCAGGCAGATCAGGACTGGAAGAAGAGTCAAGTAGTTTGTAAACTACTGGAACCAGAAGCAGGTGGACCTACAGAGCAAAAGCGCTCTTTGGATTTCTTCTGTGAATACTGGAACTTTCGGGAATGACTGGACACCAAACAGGGTGGATGATGTCTACAATATTGGTCCAAAAATCCAAATGTCCCCTGTGGGACAATTGCTTTCACCCATTCACAACACAAGCTGTTTATTCAATCCCAACACACCTTATCTGGTGACAAACATCCAACACCTGTGTGCCCCTGCAGGATGATCAGAAATCCATTCATGACTTTACAATCTAACATCCAGCAACTTCCTTAATTCTCTGAGCCCCCTGTGGGATCCTTGGTACATCCCTGCAGGGCCCCTGGGTGGCCCCCAGACCCCACTTTTAGCGCCCTGCAGTGGTGAAACCGAAGGCTCTGCCTGTGGCCTGTCGGCGCTGCACCTCGCCTCGTCTCACTCGCGCTGCTGCTGCTGTCACTGAGCTGTCCACAGGGCTCAGGATTTATTTTTGGACTGCCATGGCGCCTGTTCCTTCCATTTGTAGGAAGGGGGGTCAAGTTGGGCTCAACATGAACCTGCCGTTCTGACACTCCGGGCTGGGACAAGCAGGCAGCAGCCGGCCGGCCGCCCCCCAAGCAGCAGTCGCACAGGTAAACAGGCCATAATGACGCCTTTTATTCCACAGATAGAGCAGTGATCAGCAGGACAAGGTCGCCCGCAGGACCCCCCCACCTCTCCAGTGTGTGGGGACCTCTGGGTGTTTTTGTGTCGTCCGTGGTGTGTTGAAGCACTAGCTACATGTTAGCCTTGCTCTGTGGCTTCCAGCCACACTGTCATGTTTCTGTGTGTGTGTGTGTGAGCGATGATTAGCTGTGTTTTCTACAGGACTGACGTTCTTGAGTCTTTACATTGAACTTGAATGTGTGTTCTGTCACAGGGGAACCTGCCCGGAGCGCTTTGAACACTAGCAACAAGTTTTTACCTGGTACGTGCTTCCATGTTTTTCCTCTTTAACTCTCGGTATGCCGTGTTTGCACTAAACGACTTTTTGGGAGTGGATTCATTTACTTACGGAGGCTATTGTGGAGCGGCTGGTTTTTATTACGCAGCTATTATTACTCTTTCCTCTTTTGAACCTGCATCCTGAAGGCTCTCCAAATACCAAAAGTACCAGAGCCTTAAAAGGAGGAGCGATGGCTCATGTGTCAGGCAGCAGGATCAGGAGAGGAGCTGTGTGTGTGTGTCTGTGTGTGGCCTAAATTTCACTCACACACATCAAGAACAGTCAACAGTGTATAAACCATCATTTATCATTATTATTTGATAGTTTCTACACACCTCGAGCTCATCAGACATGCATGGTAAATTGTCCCGTCATGTGATTGGATGCTCTTATTTATGAGGCCCTATCCGGTGTTGCTGGGCTGTGATGTCATAAGGTCAGATGCCCTGCATTCACGCTCACACTGCAGCTGATACATATAGATATATATTTGTGCATTTATGTGGGAACAGACACGCTCAGCCTGAAAACTGTGAAGACATTTGATATCTGACACCAAACATTTGATATCCTGCCAAGTATGACGGAATTATACAAAAATATGAGAAAAGCATATGCTATATTAGCTCAGGCAGCTGCCAGAGTTTAATAATTGTTATACATAATATAATATATACATATATTTTTTATTTTATTTGCTTTCAATCTGTGGCTACCTTTTGTGCAGGTTTTCTGCTGAAGAAAAATATTAAATTATTATTATTTATTATTTACAGTAGAGGGTTAACCCTCTGATTTTTTCTTTCTCATAATATTATCTTATTTTTAACACCTTCTCCAAATGTAAACTTTGTAAAAACTCTGCAATTAAAATTCTGAATTGAGTCTAAATACAAGAAATGTCTGACCTCAATCAAATGAATAAAATTCAGATGATAAATTAATTACAGTCAGAAGTGTGAGGGAAAAAAACACGAGTAGCGCTAATTCTTATTCTTATCATCAGAAAAGATGAGTTAGAGAAGAGTTAAAGGGACAGTTCACCTCGAAAATCAATGTTTACGTTTGTCCATCAACATGGGCCCTGTTTAGGAGCCCTCTTCTAATGTGGCCCACTGACCTTTTTATTTTGGACCAGCATGTCATTTTAAAAGGTCAGACTCTTACTTTGAAAGCTACTTAAATGTTATATCTTATTTTAAAAGAATAGAATAATAATATGTAGCACTTGTATTGCTGGAATTAGTTTGAAGCCAAATCATTCGAGAATATCTTTAGACATTTGGGTGTAGCTCGGTAGAAAATAGTCCCTCGAAGATTTACTAAAGTTAATTTTTTTCTACTATTAAGTTGTAAAATATGGTTATTTTTAACAAGAATAAAAACATGTTGGACCTTAAAAATATTAATGACTTCAAAGAGGCCTAGATTCAAATGAAACATGCTGGTCTTACACAGCAGTCGGGCCACACAGAGCTTGCTTCTGGACCTGCAGGGCCTCCATCACAACGCTCTGATTTATTGTTTTCAGTAAAGTGATGCAGTCTGTAAAAAGCAGGAGTCTTAAAAAAGAGAAGCAGGTGATTGGCCGGCATCCGCTCTGCCTTCAGACTAAAATTAGGCTCCTAGGATCAGCTGTGAGGAGGTAACATCATCCGGAGGAAGAGTTGGGCCTGAATCCTCATCAGGCTGCTTTCAGAGCAAACACAGATGAGTCCGACCCTCTTAATTATTTTTTTACCATCTTGTTGACAAACTGCTCACCTTACCTTGCTGAGGTCTAGACTCACAGATCCATCCTCCAGACTTTCAGCTTGGCGCCTATAACCGACCTTCAGGTGGGGTCCGGACCAATCAGCGGCGTCCTGTGCAAAAGTTCTTCCGTGTATATTTTAGGTCTGTTTTAGATCCAAAAATAACTTGGTAAGAAACCACATTTGTCTTTTACGCTCATATTCTCCACAAAAAAAGACAAAAAACCGCCACAGAAACGCTAACGGCTTCTTGCTTGTTGTGTTTCCGCTCCAAAAATTCGCTGATCTGATTGGTTGAGGATAACGCGTGATCAACAGTGACTGACAGGTTCTTCATCCAATCAGCTGCCAAGTTGGTTCTACCCTTGGATCAAACTAACTGCCGTCAGGATAAGGGTGGATCCTTTGGGATATTATTGGGATTCACAAATGCCAATAATATTCTGTATTGATATTAAAATGTCTAGACAAAAAAAGAAACAAAACTAGGATAATTTCGCACATTATAAAGATAAAAACAATACACTAATATACAATAAAACTATAATTCTCATAATAATATTGCATTTAGGTTGCAGCTGATTGATGTAAGATATAACCTACAACAGAAGAAAATGTAGAAAATGATTTTAATTTATTCAAAAAGGTTTATAAACACATACAAGCAGATATCTCAGTAAATAGGTATTAAATGTGGAACATGTTTGCAGTAGTACGCAGACACAGCTAAAGGCACCGTGACAAGAGCAAGAGTTGAACTGTGAAGATGGTTGTTGTGTAACAGTCTGCTGTGGGCCACTGAGTCCAAACAGAACAATAAGAAAATAATGTGATCTATTCATTCTACATGACTGGAAAACATTTTCTACTCCAAAACATCAAACCCAGACCGCCATCATACAGTGACTGACAAGACACCATGGAGGATTTCTGCAACCAAATGTAGAGTAGCTGAAAAAACAGATATATACATAATACTAGGAATGCCAGAAAAAACAAAACAAAGAGACAATATAAACATTTAATGATCAAATCATTTGGAACTGAGTGGTTTGGATTGTTTTTGTTGAGCTGAGAGATAAGAAGTGATTTCTTAGATGTTAAGTGAGGCTGTAGATCTGCTACTGTTGGAGGGTGAGATCACCATGGAAACCATCCACAACTCAGTAATCTCCATCACAGAATTCTGCAAAAGAAAGACACAAGTTTGGTTATGTTTTGTTGTTTCTATCGAGTCCAGAGTTGTAACTTTGGTTGTCTCTGTCTGCAGGGTGCTGAAGCACTCATGGCTGTCGCTTACACTACTGTAACCCCACCGGGCCTGCTCTCCCAGCAGTACCCCCCGCCCCTGCTACCAAAGCCTGGAAAGGACAACCTTCGGCTCCAGAAGCTTCTCAAGAGGACCGCTAAGAAAAAGGCCTCCGCTCAGGCATCGCAGTCTGCCACGTCGTTTCGCTCTAACCTTTCCCCTGTCAATGAAGCAAGCCCTGACCTCGAGCACAGCGACCACTTCACCCCTCCACGGACTCCAGAGACGCCTCCCAGCCTCTACAGCTATCAGCCACCACCGCGGTTCACCGTCAGACCGCTGTATCAGCATGTGCCTTCTCCTTACCCACAACGTGCAGTTTACGGTAGAGCAGCTAGGATGTCCCCCCAGACAGTCGCTATCCCTTCATACTCCTACACGCAGCATGTCACCACCGTTTCTGCATATTCTGGGTCAGCACAGCTTACTGGCATCACCCAAGTTACCCAGATGTCTGCGCCTGCAGTGTGGATGGCTTCCTCTGTGCCTGAGGCCACAGTACCAGCTGCTGAAATGAAAAAGCCTCAAGCTGGTCTAAGACCAACCACAGCTGTCACAACCCCACAGACAAAACCATCAAGTCCAGGGCCAACTTCATATCCAACAGCAGGAGGCCAAGCTTTGATCCGGCCTCTCACCGTGTTGACCCCGCTTGTCAAACCCAAAAGTCCACGTCCAACATTTAAAGCAACAGAACCTTCAAAATCGCCCAAACCGATGTTTGATGTCCCTCAGATTAGGATGTACACAGCAAGCACGTCGTATTACGAAACATCCAGGACGCCACCAGTGTACGACACAGCTGGATTAACTGCTATTGGCAGCATGGTGCCTCAGGGTAAAACAGCATCAGAAACCAAACAGGATGTGTTTGATATGAGAAGAGGAACCACGCCAACAGCAGAGAATAATGCAACCACAGCTCCAGCAGCTGAAGTCAAGAGGGCCACTCCAACATCTGAAGTCAGGAGGGCCACTCCAACTTCTGAAGTCAAGAGGGCCACTCCAACATCTGAAGTCAAGAGGGCCACTCCAACATCTGAGGTTAAAAGGGCCACTCCAACATCTGAAGTCAAGAGGGCCACTCCAACATCTGAAGTCAAGAGGGCCACTTCAACAGCTGAAGTCAAGAGGGCCACTCCAACAGCTGAAGTCAAGAGGGCCACTCCAACATCTGAAGTCAAGAGAGCCACTCCAACATCTGAAGTCAAAAGGGCCACTCTAACACCTGAAGTCAAAAGGGCCACTCTAACACCTGAAGTCAAAAGGGCCACTCCAACAGCTGAGGTCAAAAGGGCCACTCCAACATCTGAAGTCAAAAGGGCCACTCCAACATCTGAAGTCAAAAGGGCCACTCCAACATCAAATTATGAGTTCCAGACCTCAAGAACCACTGCAGGACGGCCTAGAACTCCAGCATACCGTGTGATGCGGGCTACAACACCTGTCTTTGAAATCTCAAGACCCAACCCTCTCCTCTTTGCTGTGTCGCCAGTCACGGTAGAGTCAGAGAGGTCTCTCCAAACACCTTCTGCTGCGAGCGCTTCCTCTGCTTCCCAAAGCGTGAAGGCAGCAGAACCTCATGAAATAATGGTGAACGGGGACATTCAGCAGTCTGACATGAAACCTGCAGCTAAACCAGTACAACCAAGTATTACAAAGTCAAGGTCAGAGCCTGACCTAAGGAGGGGAACAACTGCCCCCATTGGCTCTCAAAGAACTCCATTATTAGTACCAACGACACCAGGAACCACCTTTCAAAGGTCTAAGACTCCAACATATGAGGCAACCCGACTTATGGCCACAATGCCTGCCTATAAAAGACCAAGGACACCTACACATGGGTCATCACCTGTAGGCTTTCAAAGACCCAAGACCCCAACTCAAGTGTCTCAAAAGTCTGCCTATCGTGGACTGACACCTGCCGAGTATGCTGCTCATGGTGGAATCAAAACGTACACACCAGCTTATGGTATCTCGGGTTCAATGATTTCAACTCAAGAGGAGGCTGAAGGTCAAAAAGAGCTATCAGAACAAAGTATAGCACCAGCCCCAGAACCATGTGTGAAAAGTGAAACACCCAAAGATGTAGATAAACCTCTGAGGGATGAGAAAGTTGCCATAGCCGCTTCTGTCCCTGTGATTGTTGTTACACAAGCTTCTGACTCCTCAGGAATGATCCTACCAAGAGAGATGAGTACAGATTCTGGTCAGGCTGCTGCGAAACAAGAACCGGCTCTGATTCCAGAAACACCAAAGTCAAAGCCTCCACCGGCAGAGAAACAGAAGGTGGAAGTTGAAGATACCAAACCAAAGACAAAGACTCCTGAAGTCAAATGTCCTGCACCCAAAAGTGCTGACCAAGATCCCCTGAAGGCAGTAAGGAAACTCTTAGGCAAGACTCAAGTGCAGGCTCCTGAGCCGAAAGCTGCAACTGAGACAAAAACAGAAGTCTCTAAACCAAAAGAACCCTTGGCTTCTACCAAAAGCTCAAAGCCAGACTCTGCCGCACCTCCTCTGCCTGTAAAAGTACCTGCTGCAGAAACAGGAACTGATGACAAAGCTAAAGATAAGAAAGCAGGATTAGCCTCAGAAGCTAAACCTTCAGTTGAGAAAAAGGAAGGCGACAAACCCCTTCCAGCAGCTGAGCCCCTGCTGAAGGCCATGCTAAAGCCAAAGGGAGCGTCTAAAACGAGCGGCTGGTCCCGGCTTAAGAAGCACATGGTGGTGGAGCAGGAAGAGCCCAAATTTCCAGAGACAGGCTCTCAGAAGGAGGCCACTGAGCCGGGCCCGATTGAGGCTAAAAAGCCAGACGTGAAGGCCGAAGACCAGCCACGCACAGAGGACGAGACAGAAAGCAAAGACGCTCCCAAAGCAACGAAGATGTGGGACGCAGTCCTCTTCCAAATGTTTTCCTCTAAAGAGAACATTATGCACCAGATCGAGTTAAACAAGAGTGAGGAGGAGAAGAAGCAGGAGACGAAGGGTGAGACGACAGAGATACCGTCGTTTGCATACCGGCTGCCTGTGCTGCTGTTTAGTCCAAAGTTTGACGCAAAAAGGCTGAAAGAGGCGGCGTCCAGGCCGGTCACGAAAATCTCTACTGTGTTTGAAATGGGTCTGATCGGGCGGAAAGGCAAAGAAGAGGAACCAAAAGACTTTAACAGAACAGCAAAAGGGTTCGCTGCTACTTAAGCTACATCTAATGTGAAAAGCCAAACATGTAAAAAACAAACAGAAGTTGAATGTACAGGTGCAGGAACCTTCAGAGCAGAAGTGATGTACAGTGTCTGTGTGGTCTGTGTGTGAACAGCTGATCCTGAACTTTTTACTTGACTACAGCTTTGTGTGACTGGTCGTCGGTGTGTTCCGTGTTTGTTTGTGTTAGCTGGAGACAGAGAAGAATTTGTCTTAAAGTCATTCGGACGTCAGATTAAAGTGTTTCTGTCGTTTCAGAGCTTCTCATTTGTTCTTTTGAATCACGTGTTCACAGACTGTGGAGCAACGCAGGATTTTACAGCTTCATTCGAAGTGGAAAGTTGATTTTTACAGAAAGAAATCCACATAAATATGAGTTTTTAATGGAGGAGTGAATTTAAGACAAATATTTTGGAAATTCTGTTTCTTTCTAATTCAATTCAGTTGTATTCAAAATGGTGCTCCTTGCCTCAGGGTAACAAACCTCTTAGAGGAGTTTGTAGAGATTTTTTAGGCCTTAGATGATGAAGAGTGACGGAATAAAGCTGTAATATGACAACAAAATAGTTTTAACTTTACAAGACAAACGCCAGCATGTGAGGAGAACAAAGTCTGAGTTTACACAAAAGAACAGGTTGCAATATTGTGAGAAATATTCGGAAATTATGAAATTATGGGAGTAAAAAGGAGAAAAGGTCACTTTTCTTGCAATATTACGGCTTGTTCTCACATTGTTGTGGATTTTTATTCTCATGAAACAATGACTTTATTCAAATATAATGGTTTGTGCTGTTTTTTTGCCGTTACGACTTTATTCTTGTCATGTTAGATGTTTGTTCTTCCTATATACTGCCATAGTTTGTGAAGATCACGCTGGATCATTAAGAGTTAAACTTCTAGGTGCAGGAAAATCAGTTTTATTACTCGCACAGAGTTTGATGTTTTTTTATGCACACTCATCGTAAAGCTTTACATTAATCTTTGCTTTATCCATAACTAGAAACATTAAATGGAAAAAGGTACTTCCTGTTTAACTCTATAGTTCCTGTTTAACTCTATAGTTCCTGTTTAACTCTATAGTGTGCTTACACAGAATACAGACACACAGTTTAGATAATAATTATAATTATAGTTAGATTATGACTTGAAGGTGGCTAGAAGTTTGTGAAAGTTGTCAGAGAGGAACGATGGAAGCTGCCTCTTCACTGATGGAGGTCAGCGGGACGATGATGTGAGGGGTCAAAGGTCAAGATGCGCAGGAGGGATTCGGGTCACTAATGCATGGCGGGCAGTCCATACTTTATTTTTCTAGCTTTCATTTTTTTTTCTAATGTCCTTTGTAACACGTGTGCTGACAAATAAAACACCAAGAAAACCTGGAACGTCCCGCTCAGCTCTGTCAGAATAAATCTGAAGCTTCTCTGGTGTTGAGTTGATTTTTCTCACTGGTCAAAATGCAAACGGAGGAATTTATGGCAGGAAAAGTGAGGGGAAAAGAAATCAGGGTGAAACATGGAGGACAGTCCAAACGTCTTCTGCTTAAATCTCAGTTCATTTAGGAAAGCGTTCAGTCCAACGTATATTTGTTTTTTATGTTCAGTGAATATTCAGCATATGTGGAGAAAAGTATACATGATTTTAGTATCAAAAGCACAATAATATTAAATTATCAGAAGTCTCAGTCATCATAAAAACAGCTGACAACACACTCCTCTGTGTGTTGTTTCATTTTTTCAGCATTGTTTGAAGTTATACTACAAACTGCTGAGTCTTCTGCTTCTTACCGGACTTTCCGTTGAATTCGTTCTCGTCGTCCACAGGAATCTTTTCATACTTTCCATGACCGGTGACGACAAATTTGTATTTTTTACCAGCTGTGGAGCCCTGAGGAGATAAATTAGATCTAAATGATCACTAAGGTCAATAAGGTGAGTCGTGTGTGTGAGTGTGTGTCTGTGAGTCTGTGTGTGCGTATGAGTGTGAGTCTGTGTCTGTGTGTGCGTGCGTGTGTTTGTGTGTGTGTTCATACCTTCAGTCCGGGCGTCTTGCTGGAGTCTCCGATCACCTCCCACATGTTCTTCTTCTGCATCACATCTCCTGACTTCACGTCCTGATCAATAACCAAGGTTAAAAACAGTTCTCAGAGTCAGTTCGTCTTCACATGCTTCTGGTGCATGCAGACGTTTTAAAGAGCGGAGCAGCAGAGGGAGAACGCATCACAGTTGCACCTGAACACATCACAGCTGCACCTGAACACATCACAGCTGCACCTGAACGCATCACAGTTGCACCTGAACACATCACAGCTGCACCTGAACACATCACAGCTGCACCTGAACACCTGAACACATCACAGCTGCACCTGAACGCATCACAGCACTATTGAAACTCTAATAACAATCATCCGTCTGTATTTACAGCGTTTGAACTCTTTACTCACAGCGCCTCTGCACGCCGACTGTCTGCTGCCGCCGTCTGAAGGGCCTTTCACCCACTGGTTGATCAGGCTGGCCACGCCCACTTTCAGGCTCTCAGCGTCCTGCTGAGTGACGGACATGCGAAAGAATCAAACCGATTACCCAGGCAGCTGGAACACCATGAGTTAATACTGTGTGTGTTTGGGAAATGTATGAAAATTATGATTGTCTGATGTCGGACAGTACCACTAATCGTCTCAGTTGTTCTACAATGAGTTAATTTGTTCTAGAACAGAGAATATCACATTTGAACATGTCAGACTTTATTTTCTTTGGATAAATGTCAGGTGTCTACAGACATGATGAAGTGAGTGGCAGGCCTGGACCGCGCTTCCTTCAGAAAACCCCCCTCTCTCTCAGCCTTGTTTCATTCTCTGTGTTTTTAAAGGTGAAGCAGGCCGGAGGGTAGATGTTTACAGCTCACCCTCGGCCCTCTGTCTGTTTCATCAGAGAAACAGGTTCTTATTAAAGTGTCAGATCAGCTGCCAGGACTGAGAATAGAAGTGTGAGGCTGGAGCGTTAAGGTCAGCCAAGCTGACAAAAACAGGATCTCCTCTGAGCGATCTGTTTGATTTTCCTGCAGGTGGTTCTTCACTTTTTACTCTGCAGCTGTTGACACAACCATCAGGTCATCAGACCGCCCAGCAGCAGTCTGTGTGTCTCATGTAAAGTGACCAGCAGGGGGCGGAGTAGTCTACAGTTACAGTGAGAGTTCTGACCTTGCAGGTGGCTCCTTTGCTGGGACTCTGGCTCCAGGACTCTCCGGCCTCAAACAGGTTCTTCTTGGAGGCGACAACCTCGGGTGAGTTGGGCAGGTCGGTCAGTGATACCTTCACTGCCCGGGGCTCCTGAGAGTTCTGCACCAATGACAAGAACAGCCGGTTAGCCAAGTGAAGCTAATGCAGAAACTGCAGTACCTGAAGTGGCCGCTAGAGGCTGGCTCCAAAGGTGAGTCAAACACAGACCTCCCTGTTATAATAGATCCATCTTCAATGTTTTTTTTTTTTACTATTTTCATGACATATAATATCATTTCTTGCTCTGTTTTTTTTTAAGAATTCTTTCTCAACAGATAACTGACTTCCACACTCCCAACATGTCCTCTAAATAAATAATGCTGATGAAGATTTAAAGCATGTCAAAAGACGAGTTAGTACCAGTACTTCCTGTTCTTTATTGCACCCTGAGTCGCGCTCTATAAATGAAAGCGTTGGATCGACCTTGAGCCATCCGGCCCGCTGTACATCAGCCTGGGAACGGCCCGAGGCCACGAGGGGAGCGCAGCGACGGAAAGATAAAAACAAAGAGCTTCTCATGTCAGTGCACAGAAATAAAACGACGTGGAGGTGATGTCATCGATCAGGTGCTGCAGAACGCAGCACAAAGAGGGTCAGAGCGGCTTCTGGGCCTCAGCTGCTCTCAGAGGTCAGAGGTCGACTGTGCGGAGTATTTCATCCACATGATGAAATATTCTGATGATGCTGTGACCTTCACACCCAGCTTAAGATGACATTTGTAACTGCGGGTCCAAAGCTGTGCTGTTGGTGCCTGTTTGGGTGAGTTCAGAGAAGTTCGGTCATGAGAATGAGACAGTGATCTGCATCATCAGTGGGCCTTCTGTGTCCATCTTTGTTTGAACATGATCAGCTTTATACAAACTGCTAGACCAGCTGCAGTGTTTCCTCATCACATTTATAGAATGTGACAGTTACATGTTTCTTATTGTTTAATTCGTAATCAATGTTCACAGTAATCTTTGTGTTGTGTTAACACACAGGAGGGAAACACGTAGCCTTCCATGTTCAAGGACTGAAACATCAACCTCATGTTACAGTTTCCTGGAGAGGGCAGCTGAATATTCTGTACTTTGAACTGTGCGTGTGTGTGTGTGTGTGTGAGCTGACCTCCACAGCGTGGGCGTACTGTTCCAGTTTGTCATCGATCTTGGCCAGCAGGACAAACGGCTGCGTCTTCTTAAAGCTGTTACTGAAAAAAAAACACAACCAGAGGTCACAACCTGACACACTCTCACACAAACACACAGACAGACACACACACACTCACACGCACATGCACACACACACACACACAAACACACGTCATTTAATGTATTTAAAACATAATGTAAATATTACATTTATTTTGTGTGTAAAACTACTCTAGCAGGTTCTGTGTAATAAAGGTGATCATGTGTACCGTTCTATTTAATAATAATGACGTTGTTTTCTTTCATTTTATGAAGGCCATATCTACCAGTTTTAGATGTGATCCACCTCTGAGTTTAGAATCGTATCCATAGCAACAGACAAACAGGATGCAGCGACCAGAATCAGTTCCACTGTGTAATGCAGCAGTTTAACGGCCACGTGTGAGAGTTTCTTATTGTGACGCATTCAGCAGTACTGTTACTGCACCACACACACACACACACACACACTCCCACAGATCACAGGTCAAAGGTTCAGCTGCCCGCTGACATCATGACTCCTCTGAGCACATCCCTACTTTAAAATAAAATCATGCTCGGAGAGCTCCTCAGAGCTGATAATTTCCTGCTGCAGACTGCCTGGAGCCGCCATGCCTCACCAACCACCAGAGAAAACACAGCCGCCTGCATCTGGATGGAGTTAAGTGGAGCCATAAATCACGGCTGAGGAGGGCGATGCACCGAGAGAGGTGGAGAGGTCGCCTCTTCATCAGTGTTCACCGCCAGACTGCAGAGGGTTTTAAACAGCTGCTCCAAAAAAAGACAGAGCCCTGACAGACAGCGGGCCTTTAGACTGGGTTTCAGCTGTGGATAAGCTGGCTGCCAGGGGGCCCTGTTCAGGACTGAGCAACTCATCAGCTAAAGAACTCAGGGGTTAACTGCAGTCAGTGGCAGCACTGTTAAAATGTCCAACCAGCCTGGTAGAAGCCGGGACATTTCAACATGGAGGTGTGAGGGGAGTGGGTCAGCCTCCAGAGGCCGCAGAAGGACCTGCAGTTCTGACCTTCATGTGTCACACCAGCCTCCAGAGCACTTAGAGACACTTAAACTAAAGAGGAGCTCACCTCTTCTTCAGTGAGCGGTTCAGGGACTCCGTCCTCTCTGTGATCTGAAACAGAAGAAGTCTGAGGTCATTTCATGTGAACACAGGAAGTCCCCCCCCCCTCCTCATGTAGCCACATCGGTTCACAAGCGTGCTAACCCCGGCTCGGCTTCTCGTTTGGACCACAGACCTCCATGAGTCCGTCCAAGACAAACAGAGCCAAGCCTGCTGGACTTCATCAAACAGCACGAGCTCTCAGTGCAGCAAACATTTTTAAAGGAGCTGCGTCTCACATCATAAAAGGTGAAGAGTGTCTGAACACACATGCAGTGTCATGCACAGGGACACACACACAATGTCCAACAACAGAGCCACAAAGTCCTGAAGGACTTCTTAAATTCCAGGACTGAAGAGGCTGCACTCACACACACACACAGACACACACACACAAACACACACACACAGACATGCAACTTACGCTGAGACCGAACCCTTCAGCTGTGGAGACAACACACAGGTGTCATTGTGCTTCTGTTTAAAGTTCTTTAAATGTAGGTGGCACCATCTAAACACGCTAAGCTAACGGCCACGTCCTCAGTTTATATCATCAAAAACATTTAATGTTGACAGATTAAAAGCAAAAGATGTTTTTATCTCTTAGTTTGAATATTATGGTAGTTAGCTGTAGTTACAGCAACAAAATGACACCACAAGGTGGCGCTACTTGTGGCATAAACTCTTTTTTATTTAGCATCATCAAACGATACTTTAACCATAAAACATCAAACTAATGCATGAATGTCTCATCATTTATGTAATATTTTTGTACATAACATTACAAAATAATAATTATTATTATTATATTGATTGATTGAATATATATGATTTTTTACTTTGAACAGAGCAGATTTCAATAAGCAGGTAACAAATAAGAAATAAATGAGATCTGCTGACTGAATGAAATAAAGAGTATTTGAGGGTATCTATCTTTTTGTGTTCGTACCTTGTGTGTCGGGACTTTGGGGCTGAATGGGCTGAACGTCTCGTCTCCGTCCACGCTGGACGTGCTCAGGTTCTTCATCCTCTCTGCTGCCTCCATCCTCCTCCTCTCGATGTCCTCCTTCATCTGCCGCCGCTCCTCCTGGGAGTCACATCCTCACATCATTTCACAGCTTTTTAAACAACAAACAGCAACAGCATCGTTGATTGGTCACATCTGAAGGTCACCTCCTCTTTGGCCAGCCGCTGCTGCTCCTCTGCCTCCCTGCGCCGCTCCTCCTCCTCTCGGACTCTGCGTCTGTCCTCCCTCCTCCTCTTCAGCTCCTCTAGCTCCTGCTCGGCCTCAACTTGCCGATGCCTCAGCTGCTCCAGCTCCTGGCTCTCCTTCTCATGGAGGCTCCGCCGGATCTTCTCCAGGCGCTGCTCCGTCTCCAGGATGGCCTCCGCCTCCTCCGGCTCCACCGCTCTGCTGCACAGAATGAAAGGCAGAATGCAGATAGATGATGCAGCAAACAGACGTCAGCGTGGCAGATGTGTACACTGTCATCAATAGAAACACACCTGGAGGATCTGTTTGTCTTGGTCATGTGTGATGTCACTTCCTCTGTGGCGGTGGGGCCGTTGGCGCTGCCGTGTTTTGGCTCTTGGTGAAGGAAAACCTTCGATGTGTAGGAGACCTTCACTTCTTTTCTTTTCTCCACCTGTTCATAAAAAGACAACAGACGATGCAGGAAGCTGCAGGTCAGACAGATGCTCTCTGAGTGTTGGTCATGTGACTGCTGCTCACATGTGACTCCATCATGGCGTCCTGCTGGTTGCTGAGGAGGACAGAACTTTTAGTTGTTACTGACCTCAGACATGCAGAATAAGGCCTCACCTCTGCACTGGGTCTCTGACTCTCCTCCCTCCTCCTCATCATCACTTCATCCTTCTTCCTCTGTTCCTCCTCTTTCTCCTTGGCTGTTTTGGCTCGGATCCTCTCCTCCTCCTCCTCACGTTCCTTCCTCCTCCTCTCCATCTCCTCCTGCTCTCCTCTCTGCGGTCGGGCAGAGGACATGATAGAGGCCTGAGCGGCCTTTGCGGGTGCAGCTTTGCTTACGGCGTCCTCCTCCTCGTCCTCGTATTCTTCGCCTCCCTGGCTGAGGCACTGCAGGCGCTGCTGCCTCTGTCTCTCTCTGCGCTGAATCCAGTCGCTGAAGCCCTCATCCTCCTCCAGAGAGGCGGGGCTGCTAGGCTTCAGGCTGCCATCATACCTGCAGTGGGACGCGACGGAGGACAGGAGAGTGAGGACACTCCGTGTTTAACAAAGATCAGAGAAGAGTCACAAAGAAAGTCAAACTAAAGACAGGAAAGGACTTTGAATCCACGGTATAAGTCATAAACCCCACCTCCTCCATGTTAGGATGGACCAGCTAAAACCTCGCTCTGCACTGCACAGACTGGTTTTAAGATGTGTTCAATGTAGCAGCTATCGTGAGTGACACATTTTGGCCTCACTTTTGTACACTGGGTGGAGGCGGAGCCAGGTTGTAGAAGGCGTGCTCGGCTGTCACTGCAGCATGTGTTGGACTGAATGTTGAGCAGGCACTCAGAGCTCAGTGCTGCTCTGAGCTGATCGCCTCCTCCTCCTCCTCTTCCTTCTCCTCCTCTGCCACCTTCTGCTCCTCCTCCCCTCTACGTTCTCCTCCTCCTCTTCCACCTTCTCCTCCACCTCCTCCATCTTCTCCTGCTCCTCCTCCTCCTCCTCCTCACTGATACTCATGAAAGTGCGACCTGTGTCTCTGGGAGCTGGCAGAAAGGAATTCACTCAGCATTCCCCAGATGATTAAGAGACTCGCTTGGCCAGCCGAGCCCCCAGTGCATGATGGGAGTCTGATCTCTCAGAGACTAATCAGTCTTAACGAACAGCTGCGGCTCTGTTTCAGTTCGAGCCGAGAAGTCAACCCCTGCAGGGACTCACGGGAGTCACGGCCTGCCTGACGTACAGTGAGTCTGTGGAACACTGTCGTGTGTTCGACAAACATCGTTTAAACCTGTGTGAACACCTGCTCGGCTCTCAGAGCCATGTGACCGCCTGACCTGTGTGATCGTGGGAACTGAGGAAGTCATTAAGCACAGATCATCACTCATGTCCACACACTTCCTGTGCACGCTCACTGTGTGACAGTTTGAGTTTGTCGTCATGTTTCCCAGTCGTGGAGCGAGCTCAGCGCGGCGCTTCATGGACGTCTGGTTGCATAAAACAAACAGCCTCTCTCCCTCCTGGAGTCGAACACACAGCTGCCTTCTCATTACACAACCTCCAAAAAATGTTTGCTGCAAAGAGCCACGAAGGGGGAAACTACCACCGTGTCATCGCTTGTGGCGTCTCACTCTGACTTTTAATTTCAGGCTCTTGATTACAGCTCCGACACCTCCTGCTCCATCGCAGGCTGCGGTGAGCTCGTGAGCTGCAGCCTATAATTGAAGGTGCAGCGATGAGGTAACGCTGCTGAGAGTCCCCCCGTCAGCTCGATTGATTTTTGTTGCCTGTGAGGAGGTCAAAGTTCAGCAGACGCTGAATGAAGCAACATCAGTGGTTGCTGTGCATTAGCATAGCTTAGCAAAAAGGCATTGCATGGCTGTGGGGCGCATTATTTAGCTTTAATTTGATAACGGCCTCCAGCCCATCTGTGTCAGTCAGGTTCATAACTTCTCGACTCTTTTCCCATCCCTGCTGTGGGACGGACAAAGAGTTCAGGACGTCGCCTGCAGGTTTCTAAAGAGCTGCTTTAAATATGTGTGTGTGGCACTGACTCACGCCATAGTGGCAGCATCACAGAGCAGCTAGCCAACCAATGAGGAGGAGGAGCAGGAAGCAGGAAGTGGCCACACACGCTGTCACTCAAAGCGAGTCAACATAATTGTATTATACAGTTATGTCACAAAAAGGATCCTTATTACTGCTGTGAAGGTGGGCCTGTACAGGGTTTATCTGCTCAGTCTGGACTCACATGTTTTCCCCTGACGTCTCGCCCTCTGGTGACGTCTCTCCCGGCGCCGAGCCGCTGTTCCTCCGGCATAAAGACTCGCGAGCTCTTCTCCGGCGCTCCCTCTCCACCTCCTCTGCATCCTCGATGCTCCTTTGAGCGGTCAGCCTGAGGAGACAGAGAGACACGGGTCACTAAAGATGGCTTCAGAGTTTGCTTTAAATTCAAATATTTTAGTCATTTCTGGCTAAAATCCTTCACAGTTTACAGTTTACAACAATAATGTAATCCCCCATCGTGGTGTTGCGCCACACAGATTCCTGCCGTCAGCACTACATTTGTCATGGATCACACTGACTCACACTGACTCGTCTGTGAACACACACACACAGTCAGCAGCTGTGACGAGGCTGAACACAGGAGAACATCTGCTGGCTTGTTGTGTATGATAAACAGGCTCTTTACCTCATGTCAGCATGACCTCACTGTATTTATTACAAACATGAACCACATTCTCAACACCTCCACTCACCCACAGGAAGCTCTCATGCCAGCACCCGGCTCAGTTATAAACAGGGACACTGTTTGTTTATGGATTCAGTGACTGTTGCATGCTGGATCTGTTTCTTTACCAAAATACAAACACACTCACATTAACAGGGTCTAAACTACAGAAACTTTCAGATCGTGCCATCAGGTTCAACTGAAACCTCATCACTTTAAAATCCTCCAAAAATCAACTGTTAATGCAGGAACAAGATTCAGTAAAGACTAAAAGTCCTGTCCTCCTCAGCAGCCAGCAGGAAGCCATGATAGAGTCACATGTGAGCAGCAGTCACATGACCAACACTCAGAGAGTCTCTGTCTGACCTGCAATCAGGTCAAAAAGGAACATATGAGCACAAGAGTCACTTCAAAACCAAACAAACTGTTATCGGAGCAGAGAAGTCTTTGTGAACCAACGGAACTGACAGCACTTCCTCACAGGACTCTGATTGGTCCGAACCAAACGTGGATCAACACCAATTGCAGCTTGAAGCCTGGCAGAGGGACCTGATGGACTCTGGTGGACTCTGGTGGACTATGGTGGACTATGGTGGACTCTGCTCTCCAGCTGCTGTCGGGATGCTAGCTGCAGCTGAAGCCTGACACTCGTGGTGCCTCAGAAGTCGTCCTGATCTCATGTTGGTGTTCTGGGATCTGGGTCGATGCGCTCCATGTGTCTGCTCCATGTGTCTGCTCAGGCGTCGACTTACTAAACTCACATTTGGCTCCTGGGTCAGTAGTAAATCTTTAATGGCCTCCAGGCTCCATCTGTTCCTCCAGCCTCCACTTTCTGTGAGGGGAAAGTGAGGACGGAGCTGTGACCTCTGACCCCTCTGGTCTCTGGTTTGTGTGCAGCTCCTGAGCTGCAGCGTCTCCTCCGCTGAGTTCTCATCACAGCGAGAACTGAAGTCGGTCTTATTTCTCAGCTGCCGGCGGCTGCGGGAGCTTCAGGAATAAATACTTTGGTTCAGTGTTGTCTTTGTGTTCATTAAACACTTAACACTTTAAAACATAAAAATTAAAATAATAAGAATGATAAGCCTCCTGGAACCTCAGGAGGGATGCCATCTTGGTTTTCTGTCAGAGCCACACGAGGTGTGCAGGAAGCAACAGGTGAAACAAACAGCTGCTTTTCTGGCTCCGACTGTCACTGACCAAAAAGGTCCGTTTCCACCTGAGTGTTTAAAGCAGCGGAAATGGCCCAGATCACTCAGAGAAACCACTTTAATGTAGAAGAAGCTCATGTTTGCGTTTGTCCCGATGATGAGTCACTGACAGCTGAATCTGCCATCAGTCATGCTGACCTTCAGGGCTCCTGGGCGCCCTGCCAGCCGGCGCTGTGCCCGGTCTTGCCTCGGGTGTCAGTTTACAGAGAAAACCTGCTTGACTCCTGCTGAGCCGGAGAAAGTGCTCTGTGTGTGTATGTTTGTATTGTGTGGAGCGGCGTTGTTACAGCGTGATGCCGCCTGGCTCTGTGCTGGAGGAGCTCTCCGGCCTGCAGCCATGACGAGATGAGAAACAGATCGGAGGAAACGCAGGAGCCGGAGGAGGACGTGGAGCTGAGTTAACCCTGCTGCTTCAAAATCTGATATTCACTGAACCTGAATCCCACAGCTCTGATTACACAAAGGAAACGAGCGTGGCGGGTTTCAACACCTGGCCCGCTGACCACAGACCAGCCAGAGCTGGTTTTTATAAACACCGACCCTCCACCTGCAGGAAAATCCTGTCTGACAGTCACAACAACAATTTAAACAACTTTTTCATTTACTTTTATTCTTCCAGTTTTGAAGCTTGGTGAGGAGTCAACGTTCATTACTCACTTCTGTAGCCTGCCTCTAGTGGAGACTGAAGGAACTGCAGTTTAACTGTATATGCTGCAGCGCAGGTTAAATTCATCACGAGCATTGTAGCCTCAGAGGCTCTAGTGCCCTCCAGGAAGCTTTAACTCTGTGTGACACTGAATGACTCAGAGAGAAAGTTCTGGGTCATCTCAGTGACCCACATCCAGCTGTACGCCGGCCTCTCCACCTCTGCCCTGCATTCACTTCCTCTTCGCCCATCACTCCACCCGCTGCAGGAAGAATAGGCAGAAAGCTGGAGGCGGAGAGAGAGGAGCTGACGAGTGTGGAGCTTATCAGCATCCAGCTCCAAGTCCAGATCTGTTTCACTGAATCCAGCCTGATGTTAGGAGATACATGATGATCTGATGAGTCACATGTCCTTCACTTCCTGCTTCCTATAAGACATCCCAACATGTTGGACTGTGTCTTTAAGTACTAAGCTGCTTCCCTGTGCTTTGGAGACGCAGCTGGTTGTTAGCAGACACATGATACAAAGCAGAGACAAAGTGTGTGTGTCACTAAGCCACACATTGTGGGTCTGCCTCTGTCTGCACTTGTCCAGGTTTGAACTTTATTGTCCAGCAAAGCTTCACCGCAACAAGAGTGAAAGAGGCCATCAGAAGGCTCCAGATTAAGAAGCCTTAGAGCCTCGGCTGCTCCTTTGTGAGCGCTCATGCTGTCATCGACTGGATGACTGCTCTGAATGACACAATAATAACACGGTGAGCTCTCAGCCCGGAGGCCTGCCAGGCTCCGGGCACAGACGAGCATGGTGGGAGAGACGTTTGAGAAGTGAAGTCACTCAAACAAGTCCTGACAGAGGAGGGCTCTGAATCACCCAACAGAGAGGCACGACAGCAGAGAGACCACGATTCCCACAGAGACATGTCACCAGAGGCTTTAACTCCTTCTGTCGGGGATCATGGAGTCTGGATCCAGGGCTCCTCAAAGCTGTCCTGTCAAATGTTTGTGGACTGTCCCTGCCCGGGACCGGCAGCTCTGCACAGAGCCTCCTCTTCCTCACATTAAAACATGATGAAGATGAGAGCTTTAAAAACAGAAGCCACATGTGACGTCAGGTTTGTTACAGTGAATTCTTTCCCAGCCTCTCTGGAAGCCTCTTTATTTTCTGCCTCTTCTCATTTCCATCCAATGTAAACACAGAATCAAACTTCAGATTCAGCCGGTTTGTTTTCTCTGGATTTAAGGGATCAGTGGTGTGTTTGTGCTCAGCATGAGGGGGGGGGCACCCAGACATCCAGCCACAACAGGCTGATTACTGCTGTCTGTCTGCACGCTGGCTGTAAACACATCGCTGCTGCTTTGAAATATAAAACACGCTCTTAGTCCAATTTTGTCGTGTAGATTCTTTTAAATGTGCAAATGTGATGTCAGAAACAAGTGTTTTTTTGTCTTTTTTTCTTATCACTATATCCCTCCAAATTCTTACATTTGTGAGGAAATACTTTTCAAAGAACATAACATAACTTTCTAAAAGGTTTATGACTTTAATCTGACAACAGATTACAACATACCACCCTCACTGATAACACTTCACAGGGCTTCTTATACACCCAGCAGACAGCTCAGAGGATCAGACCTCAGTTTCAGAGCTGGATCCAGACTCCATGATCCCCAAAAGAAACAGCAAGAGACAGACGCAGCACAGACTGAGAGCCACAGACACAGAGTACCATGCGTTCATACAGTGAAATGAAACTCTGTGCTCCTCACTCGGCTCAGAGAGTTATGAGCTCAGAGAGGAGGATCAGCTGCCTGAGTGCTGACGGAGGCCGGTGAGATAAAGAGCTGTCAGCTGCTCTCACAGATACGGCCCCACAGGAAACTCCTCTTTGTTTGCTTTCCCCCCCCATCCTTTTAACACAGTCGGCCTGCAGAGGGAGGAGAGTTCAGCGCCCCCGTCAGTCAGCAGCTCACCCCACCCGCCCCCCACAAAAACATTCCTCTTATCTCCCTGTATCATAAACACTGAGGAAGCCCACCTGTGTGTGTGTGTGTGAGGATTTGGATTTTGGGGTCAGAGGTCAGAGTTTGTTTTTGAGGCAGTTGGATGACATCAGCGGGCCGGGCTGGGGGGGGGGGGGGGGGTTGATTAGAAGCAGATCACCAGCAGCCCACACACTGCAGCGCCACGCTAACTGCTCTGTGTTTGTGCAACAGATCTACAGAGTGTGTCTGTGACGTACGCGGTGTGAGTGTAGTCCTGACATCTGATGGACAAACCGGCTTTAAACATCCTGGAAATGTTCCCGTTTCAGACTAACAGTCCAAACCTTCATCCACTGATCACTGCTGCAGCTTCAGAGCAGGTGATGAGGGTTCAGATGATGATGACTGTGTGTGTGTGTGTCTGTCCTGACCTCCGACCTCATCCCTCTTCATCAGACTTCATCAGGAACCAGAGACACGGAGGCTGGGTGTCCGCCAACGTTTGTGCTGGACATCAACACAATGAACAACTCAACCCCAGAGCGTCTGCAGAAGAAGAGGACATCGCAGCAGCTCTCCGGCGTGTCGTGGACGTTTTTTTAACGCTGATGTGCGGCTCGTGGTGTTTGTGGAATGATGTCATTGCTGCTGTCATCTCCTCCACACCGAACACGTCTGCTGAGTGGACTGAATCAGAGCGAGAGACGCCTCCTCCAGCTGCTCTCACTGACTCACTGCTTTACAGACATCACAACACCTCCAGACATGGATGCCGCAGAACATCAGATCACCACGGAGACAGGCCACACAGGAGCGGCGGTGACAGGAAGCCAGTCAGCAGACGGCCCTGATCGGACCAGTGTCAGTGTGTCTCCACGACTGAACACAGATCTAAACTGAATGGCAGCCATCAGAGGAAACTCAGAGGAACACAAAGCTGCTGGTGTCATGGAGGAGGACAGCTGACAGTGTAAAAGTCTGTGCGTGGATCTGAGCTGAGCTCTGATGAAGGCTTTAATGTGGAAACTTTGGTTTCTGCCTCTTATTGAGAGCTTCGACTGTGAACATCTGCTCCACGTCTCAGCTTTCAGAAGGTCTGACATGAACCCTGAAGCTGGACACTCGAAGACCTCAGGCCTCATTCGCCTCCCCAGCTATCAGAGGGGCGTGGCCTGATTGACGGCTGGAAGCAGCCAATAAGTTCTTAAAGTTCTCGTCAGGTTTTTGATGTCTGTGTGATTATTATATCGCTCCTGATCGAGTCAGAGTGTGTCAATCACTATTGGAGGATTATAATGTTAAAGTGGCGTCTTCACCCCTGCTGTCGTTTCCACTCCACCCACAGAGGAGTCAGACTGAGAGCCGACACAGGACGGGAAAAAAAACACTTTTTTCCTGGAGACAGGACGCGCCACTAACCTGAAGACAAAAGGCCGGCTCAGGTGACCTTTCACCTCTGACACCACTGATCGCACACACCGCTTCCCTTCACGGCGTCTCGGCCGCCTCACAGCTCGAGGTGAGTTTAAAAAGGAAAATAACAGCACAGATCTAACATGAGTCTTTGTTAGAGTAATCCCCCAAAACCCGCCGTGACCCAAAACACTCCCCATAATCCCACTGTTCCCATCAGCAGACCTGTTTACCACACACACACAGAGACAGACACACACACACACACACAGACACAGAGACAGACACACACACACAGACACACACAAAGACACACACACAGACACACACACACACAGACACAGAGACACACACACACACACAGACACACACACAGAGACACACACAAAGACACACACAGACACACACACACACAGACACAGAGACACACACACAGAGACACAAACACACTCACACAGACACATAGACACACACACACACACACACTCACACAGAGACAGACACACACACAGACACACACCAATCACACAGACACACACACACACACTCACACAGACACACACGCATTATCGTTCAACGTTCACACTGAGAACATCAGGGGAAAACCTGACAATTCCTCCTCTGTGAGTGTGTGTATGTGAGTGTGTCTGTGTGTGTGTTCAAACATTAACCTGTGTGAAACAAACAGAAACCAATCGACCACATACCTCATCAGGTTTTGTAAACCCTGTTTGCTGGAGTTTCTCCTCAGCAGAGCGTTCGACATGTTCACCTCTTCTTCTTCTTCTTCTTCTTCTTCTGTTGGAGATAAAGTAGAAGCTCTCAGCAGCTACTCAGATCAGCTTTCTCCTCTTTTTCTTCTTGCCCAAGTCGACCCTTTCCGTCCTGCAGCTGTACTGAAGCCTGGAGCTCAGCGTGTGAGAGTGTGTGTGCTGTTAAAGAGTCGTCACACACACTGTCTTATTGTTATATCTCTCTCTCACTCTCTCTCTCTCTCTCTCACACACACACACACCCTGCAATGGTTGTTGGGAATGTCAGTGAAGCTCAGAGGGACTCCCTCCTCTCTCTCTCGCTCTCTCTCTCTCTTAGAGGCTGGGTTTTTAGTCATTACACCCCCCGCCCACACACACACACACACACACACACACACACACACACACCTCCCTCTGTCCTACATGTGGTTTTTATTGAAGAGCTCAGAGCAGCGGGGCCCAACATCTTTCACCTTTTTTCTTTCCCCTCTCTCTCTCTCTCTCTCTCTCTCTGCATTATCCTGGGTCATGTGGTCTTCCCTGAGGGGGGAATGAAAGGCGATACACCCCCCCCCCCCTCCATGAAAAAAAAGAATCCACTACTGAACCATCCAGAGCCCCTCCCCAACAATCTCTGATCTCTACTTTTGTCAAAGTAGCAGATCAGCAGAAAACAGAAAGAGACGATCAGAAATATCAAGTGTCAGAAAGTGGGACAAAGGACAGCCTGTGTGTGTGTCTGTGTGTGGTTGTGTGTGAGAGAGTGTGAGTGTGTGTGTGTGTGAGTGTGTGTGACTGTGTGTGTGTGTTAGTGTGTGTGTGTATGCCAGTCCTCACAGTGATGATGACTCGTCCAGGAGGAAAAGGAGGAGGAGCTTCACTGAGACCTGCAGTTCCTTGAGCGGCCACTTGAGGGTTAAGGTTAGGGTCCATGTTAAAAAGCCCAGTTTTGATTGGTCGAACATTCTGTGGTTCAGCATGAACACACAGCTTGAAGCCTGGAGAGATCAACAGCTGTGGTGAACTGCAGATTAGACAGATTATGATGATGATAATCTGTGGTGCAGCATGTTTGATCTGAGTCAGGCCTTCACTCCACCTTCAGACATGTGGGCCCTGCTGGTGTCAGTGGTTTCAGGAGGATTTGGTGGACACGGCGTGGTCACCTGTGTGTGCAGCTGTAGGCTCACCCTGCTGGACTTCAGTGTTTCTGAGCAGGCGCTCATCAGCAGGCCTCCGCCCGCCCTCCACACTCTGACAAACAAACCCCGCGCCTTTGTCTGCACGCAGCCCTCACGCTCACACATTCAACACACCGCCGTTACCACAGCAACCCACTCCAGTAAGTCTTCGCTTGGTGGCACGTCAGACAAAAGGGCTGTTCTGGGAAGTGAGGACGGCCTCCTTCACTCTGAAGTAGGCTCACATAAAGCAGAGCTGCCATTTCCAGAGAGCGGCGGGTGACCTGAACGCAACCCTGACGCCTTAAAGCAAACACAGGGCTCGACAACTGTGTGTCCTTCACATCACTATTGTTTTTCACTAGGTCTGATCATAGTCAGCTGCTGCCTGTGAGCCCTTCACACAGACACACAGAGGTGTTGATCTTCTCCACCTTCCTCCCCGCTGGGGGAATGAACAGCTCCGTCCATCTGCACAGAAACAGCACAGAGCCTCCTTCAGCTCAGGACAAACAGTCCGAGCTGCTGCACACGTCAGGGCAGAAACATCTGTCAGACGTCCCACCTGCATCCAGAACCAGAGCCAGGAGGCAGAGCTGTGAGTTAATAAGATGTTCAGATGGTCCGGTTCAGCCACAGAGAGCCATCACTGACATGACTGAAAGCAGCTAGAACAATAGGAAAAGTGAGACATCAGCTCTAAAGTTTAATCCAGGACACTAAATCCTGCAGCTAATCCTGTCCTGAGGCCCAAAAAGAAAATCTGTTTTGCTTATTTGGCTGAAGCAGGATTAAAGCTGCACAAAAGAACAAAGCAGGTCTGCTCCCTCAGATCAGGTAGGGCTGACCTGTGACCCAGAATATGTTCCCGGCCCGATCTCCATGCCACCACATCTGCTCCCGACCTGACCCGGTGACACCGAGAACAGGCCCTCCTCCACAGAGGGGCTTACCCACTGGAATTCTGTGATTTAACCATCGCTGACCTCCTCTCCTACACAAAGGAAGTGATGTTTGAGTTACCTCACTGATGCTAGCCTGCATGCTAACAGGGACACACCGTTAGCCAAATAGTGTAGCAAAATACTACGTAGATAACAGACTCCTGTGAGCTAATCTGGCGGCAAAACCAATATTTAACAACACACACAACAACTAGCTAGCTGGCTAAACCTAGCCTGTTAGGGTATCTTAGCATTATATTGTGACTGGATGATAATAAAACATCCCGTTCAGATAATTACCTGATTCAGCTGCAGAGACGCTGACACCGGGAAAGACGATCTGAGGACGTTATGAGCCAGTCTGTGTACAGTAAACAGTTTGTCTGAATTTGATCGGACTCACATCGTACTCTGCTGTCGGCCTGAAGGCTTTTCTCCTGAGAACATGATCGCTCTGTTTTCTCAGCTTGTGGAGTTAAATAAAGACGTTTCCATGCCAACACAGATCTTCTGACACCCGGCTCCTAACCAAAGTGTCCTCAGGACAAACTGTCCTCTCTGTCTGTCAACCCAGG
The DNA here is from genome assembly GCF_900634625.1 of Parambassis ranga. Lineage (NCBI taxonomy): Eukaryota > Metazoa > Chordata > Actinopteri > Ambassidae > Parambassis > Parambassis ranga. Next base: position 23,688,944 of record NC_041039.1, read on the forward strand.
ATTCATGGAATACTCTCTAATACTCTGATCAAATGATGCACACAGAATGTTTCCCAGGGTTTAGCTGATTTAATATTGTGATAAACAAAATGAAAACAACTGACAGACCACAAAGACACAAAGTCCTGCAGACGTTTGTTTACATCTGATGACAACATGTCTCATGGTCCTTCCTTATTAAAACAAATAAGAAAATGGTTTTTAATCTCATTTTCTTCAGAGTTTTGCTGTGACGGACGGCAGCTCACGTGAACCTGATGGTGAATTTTCTGCTCCACCCTGAACCTCCTCCATATTTTTACAAGCTTCGGTCAGGACGGCTTTTATGGCAGTGTTGGTCTGCCCCCCCTCCAGCAGCTTTACAGCATGGAGGAGCCGTGTGGAGCCTGGTGACGGAGCAACGCAGCAATGATTCCACTCAGGTGGAGGAATTCAGCCTCATTAAACCAGCAGAGAGGAGTGTCGAGGCATTCCTGATGAGTGAGGCAGACGAGGAAGAGGAGGCAGCAACAATCGCTGAAAACATCCACAGAAACACACAGACACACATATTCATCCGTCAGATTATACCTCTAATCTGTGCCTGCTGAGGTCCAACCAGGAAGGTTGACTGCTCAGACAGAACAAACACACCCCCTCCTGGCCGTGGAACAGCTTTGACACTGATTCAGCACACAGGACAGAAACCTCTCCTCCTGTAGGAGCCGCTGGTGAGGCCTCAGAGCGCTTCTTCACACAGAATGAATTTATTCTGAACCTACAGACGCTCATTCTTCAGCAGCTTCTGTCTAAATATAATCAGTATCAGTTTTCACTGAGCTGGTTCAGACGCTCCCTGAACTCTGACCTTTCACCCCTCAGGGTCCCAGTGTCGATGTGCGCTGACTCATCATAAATCACTCACTGCATAAAAACTACACAGTGACGGCTAAATATAAGCCGTGAGGGTCTGTGAGACAACTGACAGGTAAACAAAGCAGACGGAGAAACAGTTTTTCACAGTTATTTAAACATTAGAGCGTCAACAAGTGAAGAACATTAAATAAAAATGCAATGTTGTAGAGTTAGAGCACACCTAGATCTTATAATAAAGAACAAGTTCAGAGAAGCTAGCTGCAGACTGTACCCACCTGTAATCCCTCTTTGAGCCACTAGGTGGAGCAGTGAGTCAGTCTGTCCTCAGTCCATCCAGAGAGGTAGACTCAGAGGCGTTGGTGTCTGTGGTCCAGAAGCCTCCAGCAGCAGCCTGTATGAGGGTCTGCTGGATCAGCTCCGTGCTCTCTGCTGGCTGCAGGGACCAGGCTTCTAGTCCTCCACGCTGCCTGAAGTCTCTGTGTGAGGAAGAGGAGGCTCCGTGCTCGACCGGCCGCTCCGTCCTGCGCTCTGATGTCTCCTCCCTGAATAAATGTCTCCTGTCCGGACTCGGCGGTGGGAGTTCAGAGACCGCTGCGTCTTTGTCCTCACAGAGATGGGGCTCAGAGACAGAGTTCTGGACGCCTCCGTCCAGCTGGACCGGCTGGTTTGGTGCTGACAGATGTGCAGCTCTGTGCGGTGAGGCTCACCGTGGTGGCTGCTGTGTTTACATCAGCTCAGCTTCTACTTTCTGCTGCTCCCTGGTGGAGCAGAGGCTCCACTCCACAGACCAGCTGTGGATAATACTCTGCTTCTATGATGATAAAATGACCATTTTAATCACAAATGTGTTGAGTTATATCACCACATGATGGATGCAGCTCCCCTTCATACTCACACCTGCACTCCTGCTTTTACTGTGGACTCACACTGCTCCTCGTCCTGGACTCCTTCATGGCTAGTTAAAGCTCATTAGAGCCAAGTGCCTCCATGCAGCTGCAGTTTAGTGCCTGATTAAACCGGGAGGTTGAAACAGAGCAGGTGTCGTCCCAACACGCACAAAAAGACACACAAACACCACACATCTGACAGTGTCCAGCCCTGTGAGCCAGCTGCTGGAACAACACACAACACCTCATCAATGACATCATTACCAAAACATCAACACGTCCAGCACCCTGCTGACAAAAACACAACGTCCACGCAACTCACCCATGGCATCAGCAATCCAACACTCCACCAACACTCATCATATCCTCCTTTCTCCTACAGGACACCAGTTTAAATTTCTAGACACCAAAATGGACGCTGCCCTCTGACCTTTTAATTGACACCTCATTTGACCAATTAGACCTTTGGCTGTTACCATCATAGAGCCCAGTCATCTCATCCACACTCACACTCCCTTACTTCACTTCAGCTCCATACATGTGATCGCCCCCTGTGGGGCAGGAGGGTCTGTGAGCCACTGTGAGGAGAATGTTTGGACAGGTCCCAGTCTGAGGACACCTGGTGGACAGATGGAGAACTGCAGCGACTGAGTCACAGGAGGAGAGTGTAGGCGTCTGTTTTATATGGCTGCTGTCTGTTGATGCGTCTCTCATCCCTGACATGAAAACAGCTGTTATGACGTCATCAGGAGACGCAGCTGTTTCGACGGTTCTGCCTGAAACAGACGTGTCGCAGGAGTCTGAGTGAGGTCACATGATCCGAATATAACGCTGAGGCATCTCCTCCACATTCCCCCCCGCAGGCCAACAGGATAAAGTTAGCTTCTGAGGAAACTCTAGAGGCCTGCACAGCCCCGGATCCCCGACAGGCTGGAGGCAGAGCTCCGAGCGCCATACAAGGAGCGTGTGTGTGAGTGTGTGTGAGGTAAATCTATAAACACCCACAGGAAGTTTTAATAATTAAAGTCTGAGAAAAAGCAAAGAAATGCAGCACAGACCCTCCAGCTGGGAGTCGAGCTGCTTTGAAAGTTCTGATGATGCAGCACGCTGGTTCTGACCAACAGGTCCTGTCTGTGCTCACTAGCGCCCCCTGTGTTCGAATATGTTTTTTTCTACACAGAAAATGGACAGAAAGGAGGACAGAGCTGATGTCAGTTCCACTAAAAATACTAGACATGTTTTTAATTCTATTTCTGCACACAGACAAATATTGAAATTAGCAGTGGTTTTACATGCAGCGCCCCCTGTGGTCATCTGAGGTAGCAGAAAGTGGTGTAAATAAAGGGCTGGGATTAGTCTTAAGGATCCTTCATAAAGCAGACTTGACTCCCAGACACTCTGCTGGTTTAGAGGTGGAGGCTGCAGTTCACCGATTGTCCAGTAGAGGCTGACTCTAAATCCAATCCTCATCTATCTGTATTATGATGAGGATTACCTATCTTTGGTAATATGTCCTATTTTACAGCATAAATAAATGTTTACAGTCTGACACACTGCTGATCATAGATGTTGACAGCTCCACTCAGGCTCCGCCTCTTTGCCCATATTTGGATTAACAGGTGGATTCATGTGCTGCTGTGATGAAAAGCTGCGGGTGATGTCACAGGAAGTTCCTCCATCTTTATTTGGGTGCAGGTGAGTGGACCGAGCAGCACAGGTAATAATTCCAGCTGCCTTTAATGATGAAGCCCGAGGTTCCATCTTATCCAAAGAAAACGCCAAAATCAGGATTTCATTTCAGTCTGATCAATGATTACTGGAGACAGAAATAATAATAAAACAATGCAGTGACTGTAGTTAGTGAAGTCATTTGTCAGATCATGTTGATAAATGTTTGAGAAAGAAGAAGCAGCTTCAGTTTGACGTGTTGCAGTATTTATTTGAATATAAACATCATGAATAAGGAGCAGAGTGTGTGTCGTGCTGAAAAGACAACAGAGCCGCAGCTTTTCCTTCCACAGTGGACTTTATTGTGCTTTTTGAACCGGGTGTGTGAATGTGTCCCTGACTGTGCGGAGGTGAAGATGTGATGTTGTGAACCTGCAGAGACTCTCCTCCCCGCCCCCCCCTAGACTAAAAGTGCAAAAACAAATCAAACAGACTGATCAGCTTCGTGCGGCGCCAAGCGGCCGACACACATAAGACACGTGGAGTGCATGTAAACAGACAGACACACAGCGGCAACACGCTTAGGAAGTCTCGAACATCTTCTTCCTGTCAGCCTTGTCCTCGATGTTCTTACGCCAGTCACCCACTGCTTCTGTTGGCTGCAGGCGACAGGAAGCAGGAAGTCATTTCAAAATAAAAAGTTCATGTGTAGATTCAGATCAGACCCATGTTTGATATTTTTTAAATTAAAATTTGAAACCTTTATTAGTCCCACAATGGGGAAATTGCTTAAGGCAGCCCAGCAAAGAGCACCATACACCAGTGAGTACACTGGAGGCTATGCGGGTAAAGTGTCTTGCCCAAGGACACACAACAGTGACTAGGGAGGATTATTTATTCAACAAGGTTTTATTGAATAAATAAAAATCGGGGAACTCACCTCCTCCTTCACCTCCTTCTTCACCTGCTTCAGGTTAGACCTCAGGTCCATGGTCACCTTGTGTTTGGAGCCCAGCAGAGCCTGCAGCATGGAGTCTGCGGACATGCGGACCTTCTTCAGGGCGGGCTTCTTCACTCCTCTCAGGTCCACCACTTTGATATTCAGGTCTTCAATCTGTGCAGCAGAAAACATAATTTTTAACCCTTTCCGCTGGTTATTTGTGCTCATGCTGCTCCTTCAGTGCTCCTCACCTCTTTGTCAGCCTTCTGCACTTTGGCCTCGATGTCGTACCTGTCCTCATCGATCTTGTCGATGGCAGCATGGAGCTTCTTGCAGGTTTCCTACAGACACAAAACCACCGGTGGAATCCCAGGAAGTATCATAGAGTGGTTTTAGTGTTGCTAACAATGCTTATCACAGCAGCTAACAGCATAACAAGACATTTGTGTGGTAGCGCACACTTTTCACTTTTCCGAGATGTGTGTTCCATAAATGCTCATCAAAAAGTTGCTAAGCTAGCTTTATGAAAAAAATGCTAAAAGCTACAGACTGAACCTGTATAGAGTACAAGTCAGCCAATCTCCAAGAGGTTAGGTTAGCACCTTCTACTAGCTTGGGTTTTTGCTAAGCTGGGCTAAAGACACCTTTGCTGAGGAGGACCAACTCACTGACACTGGGGAGTTCAGTTATTGACTTTTGATTAGCGGTAGCATCACTTAAACCCAGCTTTAGCGCTTAGAGATTCCGGCCCTCACCATCAGGGCGGCCTGGTCTCCGCTCAGGTCGGGAGCGGGGCAGTGTTCTGCCATGTAGGCCTCCTTGGTCGTAGCCAGTTCTTTCTTCTCCTCCTCGATCCAGTTCATAGCGATCTGGAGGATCAGGCTCTGCAGGACAAACAGCATGGTTAGCCAACACTTCTGTTTGGTACACATTGATCTGAAAGTGGTTTCAATCCACCAGAGAAAGTAGTCCCCCCTTTTGATGTGTGTTTACCTTCAGGTGATGCCTGCGGCTGGACGTCATCTTTTTCCTGTTTGGGAGATGGAAAGCATCAGTCACTGTTGTAATCAGATTACAGGAGTTTGTGACATGAATAATTACAGAGTCAGACAGGATGTGGTCACACTTACTCAGACATGTTGGCGGTTTTTAAGGTTCACAACCTGCATTTAAAAAAAAAAGGAAGAGAGCACATGGATCAGACCGTTGAGCCTTCCTGACCCCTGCTGAACGTCGTAGGTCGTTCAGATCAGGTTGTCAGCGCGCGCTCCTCTGAGCTCAGCATGTTCCTGATGGAGATGGATGGAGCGGAATATTTGTGCCGTAACGCGATCTTAGGCCACAGCTGAAGAGCAGCGACGTCGACTGAACTAATCTGGGATGATCAGGATCAGGTGTCGCATCTTTTAACGTTTACGAGCAGAAAGAGTGAAGGGTTAATGTGAAAAATTTACAGTGGAACATCATTAACCCAACGGCAGCAGCCTACATTCAAAGTGACTGAGGCTGCAAACCAGCTGACGCCTTAATCATCAATTAAAGGTCCACACAAAAACCATCTGCTGGTTTTACAGGACAGGCTTTACATTTCTTTATAGCCAAGGAAACAGCAAAATATATCAATATATAATAATAAATGGAACTAAAATCCTATTAACTAACACATGTATGATCAATAAAGTGCACAAAGGAACATTTGAATCTTTTTCTCTCTCCACACCTTCAAACTGTCTCCATGGGTCATCGTTCTGAGGAGAGCCGCCCTGAGGCGTTCAGGCTCTGCCTCCACCTGCTCGCTTACAATCACTTCTTAACCCAAACAGAGCGCCATCAAACTGCTCCATAAATCCAGGTTGGTCAGGAAAGGGTCAAACGGCAGCGACAAACATGCAGAAAGCGAGTTTAGGATGTCGGGACGGGTCAAAGGTGGAGGAACGGATGGTGCAGTCCTGTTGTAAATTTAAAATGTGGTGGGTTCTGTTCTTTAAAGATGCTGCTCTCAGAGAGGAAGAAGGAAAAAGCTTTCTCACCTATTGAGAGGAGGAAGAAGAGGAAGAAGAAGAGGACAAGACACACTTGGTGGAAGAAAGGGAGACACTGCCAAAGCCGCAGACAGTGAAAATCTAATAGGTATATATGGAGGGTTGCGATGCCTCAGCAAAATGCTCAGATCCTCTTTATGGAAGTGGATTCCTGGTCAGACCAATGAGCCGGCGAGCTCCTGAAATACACCCGGCCCAGCCCTGCCAGGCACAACACCCCCCATCAGACCTCCTCACTGACGGGGCGCTCTGTGAGAACAGAACCCCAAATAAAAAAAGCCCACTTTCCACACTTCTACAGAGAAAACAGCAAGTCTGAGGGGTGAAGCGGCCTTCAAAGTAAAAGCATCCGACGGAGGAAGCTGCCTTCAAAGTAAAAGCATCCGACGGAGGAAGCTGCCTTCAAAGTAAAAGCCTCTCAGGTGGAAACAGTCTGTCCTGCCCTCCTCAGCTTCAGTTCTAACTAGTTTTAATACTAGCCTTTTCAGTTACAACCTTTTATTTTGTAGGGCTGGAACAGAGGAATGTTTCACTAAATAATTTAAAAACGTCTCAAGAGTAAAACAAACTGAAGGTTTCTCTAAATTTAACAGAAAAAAGTTACATTTCTCATGTTCAAGCTGTTACAGAACATAGTTTAAAAAAGTTTATAATAAAATATGCACAAAAAGCTGTAAGATTTATGTGACAACATCTGGATAATTTAGATTTTAATTATTTTAATATAAGGACTTTGTCTTTGTCATCAGAATGTTTCCTCCAGCTGTGTATTTATCGATTTATTTTGAAATATGGTCTAACCTGTCAAAGGAATCTACTCAGGCTTTAAGTGAAATTAAAATAACCAACAGATTGCTCCTTAGTTGAAACATTTATTGCTACTGAGTGAGTGAATGTACATTCTGAGCTGATGTTTCCTGTCAGCTGTTCTAACTGCACAGAGTCATGTGACTGTTTGTGTTGGTTCAGTCTCTGGGAGGCGACGGCGTCACAAACCACCAAAGAAGAAAAAACAAAACAACAACAAAAAATAAAAATAAAAAGAAGAAGAAGAGCGTCTCGTTCCTGAAGCGTCTGGACGGGACACGGAAACGCGCTCAGACCTTAGACCTCAGACAGAAACGCCGTCCGTCCTCACCGACCTCGGAGGCTTTTAGGAAGTCTCGAACATCTTCTTCCTGTCAGCCTTGTCCTCGATGTTCTTACGCCAGTCGCCGACGGCCTCTGTGGGCTGCAAGGAAGCATGAAGACATGTTACCATGGGGACTGATGAGACAGCCATGTCTTAAGACAATGGATGAAAGAAAAAGATTTGTGGACTGTGGGACAGAATCTGCTCCGACAGAGCAGCACCCTGCAGAACCTGCAGTTCCTCTAGAGGCCACTTGAGGGTGGCTCCAGTTGAGTTGGCTCCTCACCTCCTCCTTCACCTCCTTCTTGACCTGCTTCAGGTTGGCCCTCAGGTCCATGGTCACCTTGTGCTTGCCTCCCAGCAGAGCCTGCAGCATGGCGTCGGCGGACATGCGCACCTTCTTCAGGGCGGGCTTCTTCACTCCGGCCAGCTCCACCACCTTCAGCTTCAGCTCCTCGATCTGGATGCAGAAGAACAGCCGCTTGTAATAAGAACAGACTGTTGCTATGGAAACTCATTCCTACAGACACTCGTGTCCCATTGGTCGGTCATGGCGCCCTGTTGCTATGTGTCAGAGGTCATTGCTATGGACACAGTTCTGATCTCAGTGGAGGATCCCATGTGATCAGCACCATTTTTTTTAGATATCTAATACTGGTCTCTGATTGGTCAGCTGGTCTTCAGTCCCACTCCTGACTTTCAGTCTCGGGTTTCTCACCTCTTTGTCGGCCTTCTGAACTTTGGCCTCGGTGTCGTACCTCGCCTCATCGATCTTGTCGATGGCGGCGTAGATCTTCTTGCAGACCTCCTGTTGACATTTAACCAGAACAGTGAAGTTATTGATGAGAATGAAAATACATATTTATAAATGTGTAGTCCTGCATTTCCACATACAGACACATGTCTGGAGTCTCAGCGCCACATGATGCATTTCTGTGATGCCAAACATTTTTACCCATCAGGTCTCACCATGAGGGCGGCCGTGTCCCCGCCCAGGTCGGGGGCCGGGCAGTTCTCATTCATGTAGGCCTCCTTGGCAGCTGCGATGTCCTTGGTCTCCTGCTCGATCCAGCTGGCAGCGATCTGCAGCATCAAACTCTGCAGGGAGGAAGAAACACAAGAAACTCAGAGGAAGGAGCTCCTCTTTCTCTGGAAGTATGTGACAAGTGAAAAGAAAAAAAGGAAGATAAAAAGGCCAGCTCACCTTTAGATGATGCCTGCGGCTCGAGGTCATTTTCTTTCCCCTGTCGGAGGAAGAGGAGCGAGGAGTCATGTGACACGATATGACACTAATGAAACCTTTTTCTTTCTCCTCATCTTATTTTCATAAAAAGTCGTACTTCATGATCTTTATGCTACGAGAAAACGTGAGGCGCCAACACAGATATCTGTGAATGGTTAAGTCCTCCTCTTAAAGGGGCAGGTCACCATTTTAATGTGGACTAAACTAAACTAAACTAAACTAAACTAAACTAAACTAAACTAAACTAAACTAAACTAAACTAAACTAAACTAAACTAAACTAAACTAAACTAAACTAAACTAAACTAAACTAAACTAAACTAAACTAAACTAAACTAAACTAAACTAAACTAAACTAAACTCCAGGTGGATGGACACTGAAGGCCACCTGTATAATATGAACATCAGATTTATGAGTACTGTCCCTTTAATGCAGGAAGGTCAAACAGCTGCATCCACATTGAACGTTCAGGACCTGAGCGTCCTCACACAGAGCTGATCTGTACAGCTGCTGTCACTGGACCCAAATGTTGACCTTCAGACTGATCAAGAAGAAATATGGCTTCCTGACCTGAGAACGTTTTATTTAACAACATGAAGTGTGTCTGCAGATCAGAGCATAAACATGCATGGTGAAGACAGAGAAGAAGAAGGAGATCTTGTACTTACTCAGACATGTTGGCTGTGTGAGATCTTCACGCTCTGTTCAGACACAGAAAACACGCGTCAGTTCATCGGTTGAGCTGCATGAAGCACACTGACACAGCTGAACTCAACACGGCCCATTATTGATCAGGACCACCCTTTGACCTCCAGCAGGAAACATGATATCGAGGACATTTTGGCTAATTTTGGATGGGCGGGGTCAGAAGCTGGGCCCCCCCCTGCGGTCCTTCTGCCTGGAATTCCACTTGTTCCAGCGATCCGATCCGAGCACCAAGTGCCACCAGCACAGGAACCAAATGTGGCGCTGCACATGCAGTGAGAGCTGTTAACACCGATGCAAACATCCTGCAGGCACGCAACACCCCGGCTGACACCCACGGGCTCAGGACACACTTTAAATAATCACACTCAATAAAGAGGAATCCAATCAAACCAATCAGAAAACAAATCTGCCGCACGAGGAAGTCACAATAAGACCAGCAACACACACACACACACACTTATATATACGATAAGGTCTTCATACACGATGAAGTTAGAAGGAGGACACTCTTCATCCAGACTAGGAACGACTGACTCACCTGTGAGCAGCAGGACTTTGTTTCAGACTAATCTGTGACAGCCGTCATCAGGCGGCACATTTCTAACTCACACACAGGATAAAAACCTTTCCTACGTCTGCTCAGAGCTCCACATCTTCAGCCAATCAAAATCCAAACTTTTAAAGGAACATTTTTAAATCTTAAATCTCACAGTGGCTGCAGACAAATCATCCAACGACCATCCATTCACCATCAGAATGCAAACTCTGACCCATCCACACTGCTCAGCTGAACGTCCCACAGTGTCCTCCTGTAAGGCCCCCGCTCTGGGGTCAGAGGTCACACCTGCAGCAGCACCTTTTACCAAGATGACCCTCCACAGACCAACCTGTTCAGCAGACGCTCCCTGTTACTGCGAACGGATAAGTCGACTGAGAGACTCTCACCTACCGAACGTGAGGAGGACGAGGAGAAAGGGGGGGAGAAACTGCCAAGTCCCAAACAGTAAAGAATAAACAGGGTATATAGGGTGTGAGGTGCTGGCTCAGCGGGAAAGGCCGCCCTCTTTATGGTAGCAGAGCTACTTCAGACCAATGGGCCGGCAGGCTCCAGAAATACCACGGTAACTCTCCGAGGAACCTCATAAATTTCTGCTGCAGAGAGTACGGCTGCTATCAGGTTCCTCCTCAGAGACAAGTGATGGGAAGAAGCAATTGTCACACGGCGATCTGACATTATGAACATTTCCCCCATGACAAGCAGCTGGCAGGCAGCCGGCCCCTAAGCGGCCCCACAGCAGGTCCCACAGCGGGCCCCACAAGAAGAAGACAACAACAACACAACAAGCATCAGACAACTGGCAAATAAAGTGTTAACAGTTTCAGTCCTTGGCTGCAATGAAGCAGATCAATTAATTAATTTAATAATTTTAATTAATTAATTAATTTATTTATTTATTAATTATTATTTATTAATTTATTTATTTTTATTTATTTGGACTTATTACAGTTTAATTAGTTAGGTCAGTAACCTAAATAATAATAATACTAAAGTGAATCAGTTTCCAAAAAATGTTTTCAACATATCACAGCTAGTTAAATAATTATTTACTAATATATATATAATTATTATTTTATTAATTTATTTTACTTGATTATTAAATTCGTATTTTCAGCTTAACGTTTGGCTCTACACAGTAAAGAGCCGATGCACCTCTGACTGCAGTAATAATTATTTTCACCTATTTGTCCCATATTAGGATTACATGTGTCGACAGCTGAGTAAAAAGAAGACAGGAAGTTTCCAGGGGACCCCAGAAGGTGACGGACCTGCTGCGAAACAGGTGAAGTTTTATCTCAACATCCTGTTTGTCCTTATTATCAGCCCATGATGTTTACAGACATATTTTTAGTAAGTAACTGATATTTTTTTAAGTTTTCAAATCTTAAAATTAATCAGTGAAAGCACACCGTGTACATTTCAGAGGTGAAATTATGATAACTGTTTAAAAAGATCAGAAGCTGTTACTCACCGCCTGCAGACGCTTCATCACCTCGTGTGGAGAAGAGATTTGATGTAAATGTTCGGGGATGTTTAGGTTGATGGAGGCTGAGGAGCAGGAAGGAGAAACCAAGCAGAGGAAGGCTCTCTGCTGCCATCTGGTGGTTCAACGCAAGCGCAGCACTCAACAAATCTAATAAATAAAGCCTCTACGGTCAGTTTAGGTTTCCAGTCAGGATAAAGATTTCTTTTTTTTTAACCATTCTTAAAGTTGATTTAAAGAGCTTCTGCCTACACTGAAGAAGAAACTGCAGCCTCACAGCGTGCCCTTAGTCAAAAATGATCATTAATGGTACGAGATTCAATTCCATGAAAAAGGTCAGATGTGACAGAGCGCCGGATTACAAAGTTAAGAAGTCTTAAGAAGTCTTTAGGAAGTCTCGAACATCTTCTTCCTGTCAGCTTTGTCCTCGATGTTCTTACGCCAGTCGCCGACGGCCTCTGTGGGCTGAAAGACAGACAGGTGAACACAGTGATGTCAGCGGGCGCTGGTTCAGGGTGGAGCGGGGGTGCAGCGCGGCTCCTCACCTCCTCTTTGGTCTCCTTCTTGACCTGCTTCAGGTTGGCCCTCAGGTCCATGGTCACCTTGTGCTTGCCTCCCAGCAGAGCCTGCAGCATGGCGTCGGCGGACATGCGCACCTTCTTCAGGGCGGGCTTCTTCACTCCACCCAGCTCCACCTTCTTCAGCTTCAGCTCCTCAATCTGGATGCGGAGAAGAAGCCATTCAGTCACCATGGTTACGGATGATGTACATACCACAGGCTGTGCTCTGTTACAGGGGATGACTGGGGAGGATCAGACCCGGATTCTGATTGGCTAGTTATAGGATAGTCTGTGATGAAGATGATAAGTGCTCCTCTTCATCACAGTGATTTTGGTTTTCAGTGTGAATGATGGAGCAGAAGAACACCTGACCTCTTTGTCCATCTTTGCCACCTTGGCCTCGGCGTCGTACCGATCCTCGTCCACCTTGTCGATGGCGTGCTGCAGCTTCTTGCAGATTTCCTGTTTGGTTAAAAAAACATTTGTCATCAGAAACTCAGACTCCACCCTGGGAAGGGTGGAGTCCATCTTTTCTTTTTTTGGTCACCATGAGAGCCGCCTGGTCTCCGCTCAGGTCGGGGACAGGGCAGTTCTCTGCCATGTAGGCCTCTTTGGTTGCGGCGATTTCATTGGCTTCCTCCTCCAGCCAGGTGGCGGCGATCTGCAGCACCAAACTCTGCAGGAGGAGGATCACACACACAGACGCTGTGTTAAAAAGCCTTCAGACTGTCGGATTCACGTTGAAGAGCTCTGACCTTCAGGTGATGCCTGCGGCTGGACGTCATCTTCTTTCCCCTTTAAAGCAGAAACATGTGATGTCATTAAATGTGCTGAGGGATCCTCACACAGATCAAACAGTGAGTGGACTTACTCTGACATGTTGGCTGTCTGGACTCTGCACACAAACAGACACACACAGTTAGACACAGTGGTGGAGGAAGTACTGAAGCTTGGTACTCAAGTAAACTATTATTAATAAATTGGGTATATATTACCCAGTAAAATATATACTTAAGTAAAAGTAGAAGTGCTACATCAACAATCCTACTGAAGTAAAAGTCTTAAGTACTTTTAAATGTACTTAAAGTATTAAAAGTAAAAGTACTCACACACTGAATATATATTATTGATTTCCATTGCAAAGGATCTGAACAGGTTAAAATAATCAAAGAAATCATCTTCAAATTAAAATGGACAATGTTAATGTACATGTTCAGTCCAGCACTGTGTTCATCAAATGTAACAAGTAACTACAAACACTGTAGAAATGTAGTGGAGTAGAAAGTACAGCTAACAGCTGCAACGTGGAGTCAAAGTATTAAGTATGCAAGTATTATTTTTACTTAAGTATAAATACATAAAAATTTACTTAAGTATAGTAACGAACAAATACGAATATGATACGATATGATAAATACTTCGTAATTTCCACCTCTGGTTCGACAACATGAGACCACAGAGAGCTGCTGCTCACATGTCAGCCTTCCTTCCTGCTGTCGCTGAGCAGAATGTCTGTTTTTTCTTGTTGGTGTGAGACGAGTAAAATAATTTCATGTCTGTTCTTATTGGCTGTCCTGTAAAATCATTCATTTATCATTAATTATATCCTCCTCTCATCGTCTGTGCAGCAATCATGACCTGTGACAGCAGGCCGGGGGCCCTCGTTCTCTGAGGAAAGAAACCTGAGGCTGCTGGAGCCGACCAGGTTAATCCTGGCCCAGGGGTCAGAGGTCAACACTGACATTTATGATGAGATGTTTACAAGCAGTAAAGTCTGAGTGCAGAGCTAACGAGACAAGCGAAGGACATGAATGTTACATTACATTTCACAGACTTCATTTCAGACATAGACCTGCAGATGATGATGTTCAGTTTAAAGTTTACAGCAGCAGTAAATTTAACCTCACAGAGTTTTACAGTACAGTACTGAAAAAAGCCGCAGTCTGTTTTTAGGAGTTTACACCAAACTTTAGGACATGAGCTGCATCTTCACACTTACACTTCACAAATATTTTCTTTGTTCTGTAACATCCACACACTGACTGTGATAATATTCAGACCTGAGCGTCGCCTGCACTGAAGAGGAAAAGAGTCTCTCACCTAAAGCGTGACGAAGAAGAAGAAGAAGAGGAGCAGGAGGATGGCCGACACTGACTGAAGCACTAGGAGTCACAGAGTAAAACCTGTAATCTGTGTGGTATATATGTGCTTGGACGGGGGTTTGGTGGATCCTCTTTATGGTCATGAGGCCAACAAGCTCCTGAAATACCTTCATCCTTTGACTGCTCACCTCGTAAATCCTGATTCACTGACGGCCCAACGGTCCGAGCTGGTCAGCAGTCCTCCCGGGGACAGGCCGGGCGTTCAGAGACCTGCAACAGGATGACGTCACGGTGTCAACACAGGAAGAGCCTCGAAACTCACTTTCATACCCAGAACTAATGCAGCAGGAAAAGCAGCCATTTATAGAAGAGCGACCTCAGACTGAACACGCTGCCTCCGACAGCTACTCACACCACAAACCACAGAACCAGATGATCAATAACTATATTATAGAGAATCATACTGAATCATTGACTTGATCTCTCTCTTGTTCTCTAACAGAAATCGTAGCCTGGCTGCAGACTGCAGAGAATCAACCATGTTTAAAGATTAGCTTCTGTGGCTAACAAGAAGAGCTGCACCCCCACATCAGCAGGAGAGAGAGTCTGCTGCTTCATGTTTCAGCTCACCCAGAAACAAGTTTACATTATTATTATTATTATTATCGAGAATAATGTGTCTGCATCTAACATGTATAATAATAATCATAACTTTTCAAGGCTCACAGTTAAAGAGCTTCACAACAAAACGTCACAAACTGAGAGGGACTGTACATGAATCATGAGACAGAATACAGTCCAATCCAACCAATCAGGATCAATAACTTGGAAAAGCTAAGCCATGAAAGTGAGCTTTAAGAAAAGCTTTGAAAGAGGACACCCCAAGAGTTTGCCCGTCTTTGGAAACCAGTTCCAGAGTCTGGGGGCATGGACAGTGAAGGCGCGGTCACCCTCAGTGACTAACCGGGATCTGGGGCCTGACAGGAGGATCTCAGGCTGCGTTCAGGAGCCAGCAGGCCCTTCACGGCTTTAAAAACCATCAAATCAATTCTCATACTGACAGGAGGCCGGTGAGGGGCGGCCTGGTGCTCTGAGGTCACTCCTCCCGGTGTGAGGTAGAGGCCGGGCGGCGGCGTTCTGGATCAGCTGTAGTCTGTGAATGTCGTGAATGTTTACTGATATCTGAGTAAAGGCTGCAGGAGTCAGGCTGGAGGAAATGAGGGCTAACAGACACATTAGCTGCTTGTTAGCTCTGGAACGGCTAATGTTGTTAGCATCAGAAGTTTAGCTGTTCTTTATATAACAGCAGTCACACAGACCAAAGTCTGAATCAGCCTCGGAGTTCTGACTCCAAAACATCTGAATATTTTATACATTTTTTAGTTCATGTAACAAACAAGATGGCTGCTGGATATCAGCCATGCTACACCAGCACCAGCAACTAGCTGTAAGCAGCATTCATCACATCAACAGTGACTCCTATGAAACAACAAATCAATCAATAACTCAATAACTGTGCAGCAGTCAGACGTTTGTAAACGCTGCACCACATTAAATTAAAGAGTTAAATATTGATACGAACCTGATTGATGACGTCATGCTGGAATCTGAAACAACAGAAACACAGACTGAAAGAAGCAGCAGCCACTCAGGAGGACATGGAGGACATGAACTCACCCTCTGCTCGTCATCAGGAGGAAGAACAGGTAAGGGCCACCCGGGGTTAACAGAGGTCAGGTCAGCAGCAGTGAACCTGTCTTATCATGGTCTAAAGTTTGTGGACAGTGTGTCCCACACAGACCTGCTGTAGGAGCAGAAAGTCCTCTGCTGCCCCCGTGTGGTCACTGTGGGTCATTTCAGCTCTCTGATGCTGCAGGGCTGAACTTACAGCTTAAGGAGGAGGAGGAGGAGGAAGAGGAGGAAAAGGGGGAGGAAGAAGAGGAGGAGGAGGAGGAAGAGGGGGAGGAGGAGGAGGAGCAAGTCCTCATGGCTGAGAACACGGTGGAGAATCTTGTTGCTGATGGATCATAAAACCTGTTTCATAACTTAACTCACATAACATAACTTTTGTGTTTTTGACTTTAACCTTTAACCAAGCAGTGGTCCCAGAACCCCAACCACCCATCCATCCATTCATCCATCCACCCATTCATCCATCCATCCACCCATCCACCCATCCACCCATCCACCCATCCATCCATCCACCCATCTATCCATTCATCCATCCACCCATCCACCCATCCATCCATCCACCCATCCATCCATCTATCCATCCATCCATTCATCCATCCACCCATCCACCCATCCATCCATCCACCCATCCATCCATCTATCCATCCATCCATCCACCCATCCACCCATCCATCCATCCACCCATCCATCCATCTATCCATCCATCCTTCCATCCACCCATCCATCCATCCATCCATCCATCCACCCATCCACCCATCCATCCATCCACCCATCCATCCATCCATCCATCCATCCATCCATCCATCCATCCATCCACCCATCCTCCACCCATCCATCCATCCATCCATCCATCCACCCATCCATCCATCCATCCACCCACCCATCCATCCATCCATCCATCCATCCATTCACCCATCCATCCACGCATCCTTCCTTCCATCCATCCTCAGATGTGTGTGTTTCAAACAAGAGGAGACGTGTCGCGTCCTAGCATCACACATCTGAAGGGCTCTACACCAAACAGAGACGATCTATGATCAATACACCAACAAACAAATCATCTGATTGGACGGCTGCCCTCACAGCAGGCTGTCTGCTTCTGGAGGTTAAAGCTGCAACATGGCGGCTGGTTTTGAAACAACAGCTCATTTCTGTCATGTCTCCCTGACTCCCAAACCTCAACACAACACGAGCAGAACAGACAACACGCACACGAAAAAACTCTAAATCCAGAAAGTTACATCTTCCTGAACACAGACCAGACCATAGCCCAGTAGGAGGCCGGTAACACCTCCATGGACATGGTGTCTAGTCCCTCACCGATAAACACAGAACTACAAAGAGCACAACACAACCTCAGTGAAGCCTCAGCCCTCCTTCATCAGAGCTCAGAGAAGGACCTGCACCAGGTCTGCTCAGAGAAGGACCTGCACCAGGTCTGCTCAGAGAAGGACCTGCACCAGGTCTGCTCAGAGAAGGACCTGCACCAGGTCTGCTCAGAGAAGGACCTGCACCTGGTCTGCTCAGAGAAGGACCTGCACCAGGTATGCTCAGAGAAGGACCTGCACCAGGTCTGCTCAGAGAAGGACCTGCACCTGGTCTGCTCAGAGAAGGACCTGCACCAGGTATGCCTCAGGGGAACACAGATGGACAGAAGACCTAGCTGGATCTGCAGGTGTGCTGTGTGCTTTGAGCATGTTTGTGTGGAGACGGAACATCTGATGAGAGCAGACCGAGGAGGGAACAGCTGTTTATTACAAATAGACGGGAGCAGGAAGGTGTGAATGTGAGCAGAGTGGATGTGACAAACGTTCAGTGACAGCAGCTGAAACTCACAGCTTTAATCAAACAAACATTACAAACTCAAAAGTTCCAGAAAAAGTGTCAGAGAGCAGAGTTACGATCTTTAGGAAGTCTCGAACATCTTCTTCCTGTCAGCCTTGTCCTCGATGTTCTTACGCCAGTCGCCCACGGCCTCCGCAGGCTGCAGGACACAAACACGGCGGCCGGTCAGTGACAGTACACCCAATTCCCACCCCCCTCCCTCGCCCTTCAGACCGAGGGACACTCACCTCCTCCTTCACCTCCTTCTTGACCTGCTTCAGGTTGGCCCTCAGGTCCATGTTGACCGTGTGTTTGGAGCCCAGCAGGGCCTTTAGCATGGCGTCGGCGGACATGCGCACCTTCTTCAGGGCGGGCTTCTTCACTCCGGCCAGGTCCACCACTTTGATCTTCAGGTCATCGATCTGAGAGTGACCACAGAGAGAGTTAAACCCCCAGAACACATTTTAACTTCAAGCTTTGTCCAGAATTAGTGTAAAAAACCTGCCGATGTGACCTCCAGATTAAACTCACTTCATCAGGACGCGTTTCCCTGGTAACGAAGGACACTTCCTGTCCGTCCTTCACAGGGTAACATGTCCAAGAGTCACAGGATTATTTCCTGATTTTCTTCATGGGGATCAATAAATATCTATCTTATTTTAACAATGGAGCAGAACCATAAACTGAACTCTTAACTGCTGAGGCGTTTGTTGCTAGGCAACCAGAGCAGTTCCACAAACCAGACCGTCCCATAACAACCAGCATGTCCTTCAAAGGCCTCAGAATTGGGACATTTGTGACCTCATCTCTGAGTCTATGTGAATATTTCTGCCTGTTTTGAGGACGTTTTGTCGAAGGCGCTTCACAGTGACCTTTGACCTTTGACCTCTGAATCCTGACCAGTTCATCTTTGGGTCTCAGATCACAGAAAATCCTACAAAAAGTTTGTGAGATGTCACGTTCATCGGGTTCTGTATGGGCAAATACAAATATCCTGAGGTCACAGTGATGTCGATCTTTGACCTCTCAACAGTGAACGAGATCATCTTTAGGTTCAAGACATGTTGTTGTTAAAATGTTGCGTTTACAGGAGCACAGACAGCACAGTAAAAAGAGGAGGAAGAGGAGAAGGGGAGGGGGGGTGAAGGAGGAAGAGGAGGAGGAGGGGGGAGGAGGAGCTGGTGGAGGGGGGGGGGCGAAGAGGAGGGGGAGGAGGAGGAGGAGGAGGAAGAGGAAGAGGAGGGGAAGTACCTCTTTATCAGCCTTTCCGACTTTGGCCTCCAGGTCGTACCTGTCTTCATCGATCTTGTCCAGCAGGGCGTGCAGCTTCTTGCAGGTGTCCTGCAGAGACACAGAGAGGACAGAGGGTCAGAGGTCGCTGCAGCCCAGGTCTCCTGAGCCTGAGCAGCGGAGGAAGGCGTTCTCACCATGAGGGCGGCCTGGTCTCCGCTCAGGCTGGGGGCGGGGCAGCTCTCAGCCATGTAGGCCTCCTTGGCGGTTACAAGGTCCTTCTTCTCCTGCTCCAGCCAGTTTGCTGCGATCTGCAGGATCAAACTCTGCAGACAGACCAAAGGTTTAATGCTAATGTGTGCTAGCTTAAATGTCATATTTCTGCTCAATGACTCTGAGCTATCACTTCCTGTATCTGAGTCACATGTTCACACGTGTCACCAGACTAAATAGCAGGCCCTTTTCTCAGGAGCCACACGTCCTTCATCACTCTGAAAACAGACTCTGTGTTCAGCCTGTGGACTGTTTCCATTAAAGAAGTGGCGTTTGTGATCGATGCTATTGCTAGCATGCATGCTAATGTGAGCAAACTGCTATTATCTGATTGGTCCAAACCCCCGGGCTCATCATTAGTCTGAATGATAGCTTAGTGTTTTCATCAGTGCAGCATGTTGTCATCTGCCTGCCCTCTGTGTGTCTGTCAGTGTTAACCAGCAGGTGGCGCCTCAGAGCTTAAGGTTCAGTGAGCGCGTGACGGCGCCGTACCTTCAGATGATGCCTGCGGCTCGAGGTCATCTTCTTCCTGTGAGGGGGATGAGAGACAGACCTGTTAGCTCCTCACCTCATCTTCACGTCTTTCTCTGATCTTTGTCTGCCTCCTCAGCTGATCAGCTGATCAGTGTATTGATCCCTGTCACTGACATATGACATCACACTTACTCAGACATGATGGCGGTGTCTTGTTTTCACCAACTGTATGAAAAAGAAGAGAATACACACATGAGTGACCCCGCTGTATGAATGTGACCTATCCACACACTCGATGAGCAGCTGAGTGGTGACAGAGCTAAGTTTGGACTTTGGGCTCGAATGTTGCGGCTGACGCCCGCGATAAGCTCATCTACAGGTGTTCAAGACTGAATATCCTCTGGGAGTTAACACTTCAATTCCTTTCACAGAGCGCCAGCTATACAGCAGAATGTGCTGCTGCAGCATCTTAGCTGCCAGCTAACACACATACACACACAGAATCAGATGTCAGGAGTTATTTTAACTGAGAATAACTTAGAGCTTCAGTTTAACTGACTGGATACAACTCACAATTTGTTCCCTTATTAATCAAAATTTCTAAATTTAGATTTATTCCAATCTTAGCACCAGAGATCAGATTTTACAACATTCCAAATCAATTGGACATATGATTAATCAGAGTGCACTGTAAAACATTATGTGATAAAATAATCTAATCTTAACCCTGTTGTTTTGAGATATTGATCTCATTCCAGACATGCCCTCAAACACACTTTACAAACAGGATCAATCAAATGTTCTACAAATATCAACACTGTAAAAAAATAGTTAAATAATAGTAAAAAATAGTTTTGGAGCTCATCAGACCATTAACAGGCTGAAAGTACACTGCAAAAAACTGCATCCACAACAAGTTACACATGTTTGCAGTTCATGCTCAGTAACATGCACGCACTATAAAAAACATCATCGTAACAACAACTCTGCCAGTGAAAGCATGATGTATTATTAATATATAAAGCACTGAAAAATTATCAATGTCTCTAATCTGATCAGTTTCTGACAGCAGAAAGCAGATTGATCAAAGGCTGACAACACGAAAACCCCCGAAACAATGCAAATAATCAAATCTGACAAATCTTCATCATTCAGGACATTCAGATCTGAAATAATCATAACTTTACAAATGAATCTAAAGGGAAAGCCAAATGTAACAACGCCAGAGCCTCTCGTTAACGAGGTCCTGCAGTAATTAGCCACTCCGTTAAGCCTGGATTACGTTTCCCTCCACTGATTAACAAAGCCCAGAGGTCAGGACTTTCATCACCTTAGCACCAAGACCAGCAGGTTCCCCCAAAAAGACTCTAACAGACTCCACAGCAGCCGCTTCGTGTCCCTTTACCAGCTCTGTCCAGGCATGCAGAGAGCAGGAGGAGGAGGAGGAGGAAGAGGAGGAGGAGGAGGAGGAGGAGGAGGAGGAGGAAGAGGAGGGAAACTGGTCTCACCTACAACGAGGCAGAGAGTCGAGGAGGAGGGCGGCAGTGGCAGTGGGAAGAACTCATCCCCGGGGTGTTTATATAGGGGGGCTCAGACGTAGATATGGAGCCCCTGTTTATGGAAACGCAGGATCCTCAGACCAATCGGCCGGCCAGCTCCTGAAATATCATCACAGCCGCCAGCTTCTCCTGAGGAGGAGCCTGACTTCATTTTAGGACTCTGCTCGCTGCCACCAGCCCGCTATAAAAAGGGGAAACGATGATGAAGAGGATGACTCATCCTCACTATAAAACATGTGAACAGATGAACACAAGAAACAGACTCCTGCTGTTTTTTTGTTTTTTTTTTTGGGGGGGGGGGCGCTTTGGCTCATTATCAACCTGAAGACTGAGACACGATCAGCTTAAAGCTGAATTTCTACAGAAACATAAAAGCATGTGACAGAAGCTGAACCTGAAAGGACAACACAGCGAGCGTCGGCAGCCATGTTAGGAACGTGTCTGCGCGCTAACGATCACTAATTAGCAGATTTGTCATGAAGGACGTGTCCTTCAGAGGCGGCCTGGCCTCAGCACCTCAGAGCAGGACTCCAGCAGGACTGAACCGGCAGAGCCTGGTCCCTGTCACACCAGAATAAGAGCATCTTCTAGAAGATGTCTGTTTGATAAAAACACCCGTTCACCTCCCCGTCCTGGCCTCGGGCTCCTTTACACCACTCCACCCCCCGCCCCCGTCCTGCGCTCCGGCTCCTCCACCCCCCGCCCTTGTCCTGGGACCCGGCTCCTCCACCTCTCTCTGCCTGTGCTGCTTGCTCAGCCTGCAGCCTGCCTGCGATCAGAAACAGGCTGAAAACACAGAAACCTCTTCGGTGTCACTTTTAACTATTGCTCCAAATAAAGTGCTTAACCAGCTCACATAGCGGGCGTCTATAAATATCTCATCATATCTCCGTCCGCCTGCTTGTGTTTCATCTTGGATTGCTCATGGACCCTCAGAGAAGCTGCCAGACCTTTCTCTGGCTGCAGGACGGCCTCTCAGATGAACACAAACATGTGGGCCTGGTTTCAGGTGGGCATGGAAGCAGGTTCTCCGTGTGGGTCAGGTTAGCAGCTGGCTGCCTCTCCTTTGTGTTTCTGTGGTTCCTTTGGGCTCCTGCGGGGCCCTGTGGGCCCTGACAGATGGAACTCGTCACATCAAATATTTTACTTTTACAAGATGGATGGTGTCACATTTATTTCTAAAGATACATATCAGTAGATGTCTTGATTTGAGTTGTATCAAGTGCCACCTTCAGGACAAATATCTGCAAAACTCTGCTGTTATTCCATCTCTTCGTGTTTGATTGGCTTATGTTAGCATGCTAAATAAAGATGGAGGTCATTTTTCAACAACACATGCTGTTCTTGTACAGCTATGCTGATCCTGAGTCTGCTGTGCCTGATTCTTGATCTGGTTTTACTTTTAGTTTTACAACCAAATATCCAGATGCAACGTAAACAAATCCCTGACTCTTAGACCCCGTTCACACTGGGAAAATCAATCCGGCTAGAGTGGGATTCGGGCTGTATCTAGATATATCCAGATTATCTTGTTATAACGTCAAACCGTATCTTGTTATAACGTGATAAGACGCTATGTCATTATAATGTGATAAGACGCTATCTCGTTATAACGTGATATTATCTCGTTATAACGAGATACATTTTATTGCTGTAATAAAAAATGAACTGTTTATAAGTAGCCTAACCTAACCGGTTTGCTGCTCACATCGGAAAATGACACATTTACAAGATTTAATTAAGTTCTATTTCATGCTTGGATTAAGACATGGGGAGATTCTGTCCTTACTGCGCACAGTGGACGATACTGTGATCAGTATGCGGACACTCAGAAGGTTTTTAAAATGCATGGGACTGTTCAGAAGAAAGAATGAGACCGACCCTCTGGAGGTAGCTTCATTTCTCATCGATCAGCTGGAAGGACACAGAAGGCTCGATGGGTACAAACTGCATCACCTTCGCCTTCCTTCTCGTTATAACGAGATAATATCACGTTATAACAAGATAAGGTTTTACGTTATAACGAGATACGGTTTGACGTTATAACGAGATAATATGTCGTTATAACGTGATAGCATTTGACGTTATAACGAGATAGTAATTAAATTAGTTTTTTTCTACTGTGGCAGTTCAGCGCTTCCGTAAGTTTCTACATATAATCAACTTAAAAAAAAGATCATTGTGGTGAGTATCAGCCCTGCCACTGTGACCGTGTTAGCATGCCTGAGCTCCCAGCCAATCAAAATTGAAGGTAGATTTATGCTGCTCTGCTCTGTGGGCACACATCACTGCAACCCTGAGCAGAGCGTCTTTATTCAGAACTGAAGAGGAGAAGTGATCAAAACTGCCCGTTTACCCTGAGAGATGTGTGAAGAACTGTGTCCTCCATGTTTCTGACATCTCCTCCAACACCTGCACCATCAGTGCCACCATCTGACTTTTCCAGCATGAGGTGTCGCTCAGTCCACCATGAAGGACAGAACCCCCTCGAACAACAGGTTTTAACAGACATCTGCTTCAGACCTGCTCTTTGTAAACATCACAGAAGCTTCATCTTTTTGTGCAGTGGCAACAGAACAGCCTGGAGCTGTCCGCCACAGAGTGTGAGTATGTGGTGTACACACACACACACACTCTGTGGACGGTCTATAAGTCTGCAGTGACAGGCAATAAATCTGAGCGCTGCGGGTGCTGGATGATCCCCCACGCTGCAGCAGCATGAATCAGACTTAAATGGTGACACGTGCTGTGAGACGGCGAGGACAGGCCGCACGCTCAGACCTGAGCCTCAGGACATTCCTCAGGCTCCAGTTGTAGGTCGGCCATCTTGGTAGAGAACACCTATGGGTGCCTGTGACCAAACCGTGAACCTGAGCCTGCAGCATCACCCGGCGCCGCCACATTCCCAGCATGACCGGGAGTCATCATCATCTCTGCTGTCTGCTCCGTCCTCAGACCTTTCAGCACCACTCAGTCAGCTGATAAGAACAAACAAACAAACCATAAACCTCTAACAGGGAGGAGGCGGGGTCTATGAGCTATACTCCAGCCAGCCACGAGGGGGCGGCCCAGGTGTTCTGGCCTCTCTGTCATGTTGTCCATCTTTACATACAGTCTACCAGGTGAGCATTGTATCATGTGAGGACATCGAGGAGCAACCTCTACCAGGTGTTAGAACTTGCAGTTCATGCTGCAGCCTCTAGGGGCTCTCACTGAGAGGAGACGTACCTGATCATCAGGTCTCAGAGGGAAAGACCCAGAACCAGGCTTTAGAGTCATGGAAACAAACACACTCTGCAGAATGTCTCACACTGCACTATAATTAAAACTCCATCCCATCAGTGTAATATAACACTTTAACACCAGGACCTGCTGCAGCGTCAGTTTAATCTGGAGGGGCTGAAGTATGTGAGACTGAGAGCAGCTGATTCCACTGATTAACAGCTGATGGTGAGATCAGACAGACAGGCAGAGAGACAGAGAGAGACAGAGAGACAGACAGACAGACAGGCAGGCAGACAGACAGAAGGACAGACAGAGAGACAGGCAGACAGACAGGCAGGCAGACACACAGGCAGACAGAGAGAGACAGACAGAGAGACAGGCAGGTAGACAGACAGACAGACAGACAGAAGGACAGACAGACAGAGACAGACAGACAGACAGACAGAAGGACAGACAGAGAGACAGGCAGGCAGACATACAGAAAGAGAGACAGACAGACAGACAGACAGAGAAACAGGCAGACAGAGAGACAGACAGACAGACAGACAGAGAGACAGGCAGGCAGACATACAGAAAGAGAGACAGGCAGGTACACAGACAGACAGACAAACAGAAGGACAGACAGACAGAGAGACAGGCAGGCAGACATACAGAAAGAGAGACAGACAGGTACACAGACAGACAGACAGAAGGACAGACAGACAGAGAGACAGGCAGGTAGACAGACAGACAGACAGACAGACAGACAGAAGGACAGACAGAGAGAGACAGAGAGACAGGCAGACAGACAGACAGAAGGACAGACAGACAGAGAGACAGGCAGGCAGACATACAGAAAGAGAGACAGACAGAGAGACAGGCAGACAGAGAGACAGACAGACAGACAGACAGAAGGACAGACAGACAGAGAGACAGGCAGGCAGACAGACAGAGAGACAGGCAGGCAGACAGACAGAGAGACAGGCAGACAGAGAGACAGACAGACAGAGAGAGACAGAGTGACAGGCAGGCAGACATACAGAAAGAGGGACAGACAGACAGACAGACAGACAGAGAGACAGGCAGACAGAGAGACAGACAGACAGACAGACAGACAGACAGAGAGACAGGCAGGCAGACATACAGAAAGAGAGACAGACAGACAGAGAGAGACAGAGAGACGGGCAGGCAGACATACAGAAAGAGAGACAGACAGACAGACAGGCAGACAGAGAGACAGACAGACAGAGAGAGACAGAGAGACGGGCAGGCAGACATACAGAAAGAGAGACAGACAGACAGAGAGACAGGCAGACAGAGAGACAGGCAGACAGAGAGACAGAGAGACAGACAGGCAGACAGACAGACAGGCAGACAGACAGGCAGACAGACAGGCAGAGGCAGAGAGACAGAAAGAGACAGACAGACAAACAGACAGAGAGACACACTGACCAAAAAGACACAAAAGTGCAAAGTGCAGACAGCAGCCGATCAGACTGAACACCGTGAGTCACTGCTAATAAGCTGCTGAAATGATCCATTGACACAAGAAGCAACAAGCATCTTACTAGCCTGGTGGCAGCTTCTGGGCCCAGAAAGGAGGCTTGTGTCAAAAACTATCCGTCTGCAGAAACCTACCGGCGGCGTCAGAGACTCAGTGTCTACCACCCCCCCTCGATGGGCCGTCTAGCTAAGCCAGCCAGTGGCAGTCAGTGTGAACCTGCTTGGTTTAGACTGATTTATAATCAGACTCCTTCTCTAATTTCCACTGATTATCACGTTTGATGTACGCTGTGTTCACACGGCCACAGGGGGGCGCTGTGAAGGACCCGTTCCCACAGCACAGCGCGGGTGGTGCTGTTGTCTGATGGAGCGTCAGGCTCCGAGCAGGTGTCTCTGCTCCTCATTTCTAATTTTGGCTGCTGTGAGGAGGCAGCTGCTGTCTGAGGAGGTCCAGCTGTCAGCAGGGGTCCAATATAACCAGGAGGAACTCTGAGGACCCACACGCCAAGCACTCCCGACATCGTTGAGACCGCCGCGCAAACTGCTGGACGCCCCCCCGACCATATACATGTCCATAAACAGCAGGTCACTCTGACATGGAAGCCGTGGCGACTGTCAGATCGAAGGCTAACGGGATCAGCACTCATGAGCCCGCGGTGCTGTAACACTGTACGGAAACTCAACCACCCCCCAACACACACACACCCCTGCATGCCTGAGTAGCTGACTGTTACTGTGGTCAGACCGGACCGGACTGTCCAGTCAGCACAAAGAGAGACAGCATAGCAGGGGGTCAAACACAGGTGGCTGGACACCACAGGTCCTACAGGTGGAGGCTGGACACCACCCCACCCCACAGGCCCTGCAGGTCCTACAGGAGGAGGCTGGACACCACCCCACCCCACAGGCCCTGCAGGTCCTACAGGAGGAGGCTGGACACCACCCCACCCCACCCCACAGGTCCTACAGCAGGAGGCTGAGAAGTGTGTCCACGGACAGCTGGAGCTATCAAACTTACCTCTGCTGCAGCTGGAGCTGAGTCACATCTGATCTGCAAGAGACAGAGAATCCAGTCATGTGATGTTTGTGATAAATAATGATGACATCTGAAGTAATAACTCGCCTTTCTGCCCACGTCTCTTCAGAGGTCTTCAAACAGTTCAGCCCAGAATCCAGGTTTAACAGTCAGAACGTCAACAACCACCATTCGTCTGGTCGTGTGCAGCAAACACAAAGATCCGACCAGCCTGGAGCTAACAGCTAACAGCTAACAGAGAGCTCATCAGTCGCAGTGACTGAAGCTGCAGAGGCTGGTTTAAAGTCTGCACAGAGGGCTGAGGCCACTTCAAGTCCACCTTCCATCAGAGTTCTGACTTTAATCTGAGCACTTCTGAGCACAGAGGAGTCCGAACTCTTCAGTGGTCCTGACCCTTCAGCTGCTCTTTTAGCATAATGCTAACCTCGCCAAACGTCTGCCTTTTTCAGATTAGTGAAGCCACACGACACACTGTAACATTAATGGATGCTTTAAATTCACATTCATCCATTTAATAAACTACTAAATCAATCAGACGGTGAGCGAGGTCAACGTGAAGCTTTTTGTATTTAATGAAACAGCAAACGACAAAAGTACAGAAACACAAACACCAATGACGCTCAGTACAAGCTGCTTTTACATCCTAATCTTAATCCTAATTTTAATTTAATCCAGTGTGTTTGCTTGTTAGGCTAAGGCACCTTGTGGAAGATGTATTCTGTAATCCACCTGCTATGTGCTGTCCTATCAGGTCATACAAGGTTCCATCTAATGGAGGAGTACAGGATCTGAGTTAGCCCTCCAGTGGCCACTGCAGGAACTGCAGCAGTACAGATCAGCCTCTAGAAGTGATTGACAGGAGCATGCATGGTACAAATACATCAGAGTTCAGGTTGAATACAGGCGAAAGCAGAAGGCAGCTTCAACACAAGAGTTTCCTCCAAATTGAAACATATCCAGGAACCACGAACGTCACGTTTCAGAAGTCCAACATTTCTGAGAGCGCCAAAACCCTCAAATCCAGAGGAGGCCATTTTTCACTTCCTGTTCCCCAGCTTAGAAACAACCTGGACCCCAGTGGATATGCTGCACTTTGGAGGAAACTCTTTTGTTCCAGACATCAGTCCTGAAGCTCTTACAGACACGTCTAACTATCGAACATCTTCTTCCTATCGGACTTGTCTTCGATGTTCTTACGCCAGTCTCCGACGTCACGCAGCTGCTTGTCCTGTAAACACACAGACCGTGTTAGCTCGGAGACGCCACATGCTGCTCCACACCTGGACAGAACCAGCGGGGGGCACTCACCTCCTCCTTCACCTCCTTCTTGACCTGCTTCAGGTTGGCCCTCAGGTCCATGTTGACTGTGTGTTTGGAGCCCAGCAGAGCCTTCAGCATGGCGTCGGCGGACATGCGCACCTTCTTCAGCCGTGGTCTCTTGAACTTTCCCCTCAGGTCCACAATCTTGATATTGAGGTCCTGGACCTGCAGGAGGGTTCAGAGGAGAAGGAACTGAAGTAAGTGGAGCAGCAACATGCACTTCAAGGGGGCAGCAAGGCTGCAGGAATAAGCTCTAAGGCCCAGAAACCTGTTAGCATGTTAGCACTTCCTGTCCCCTCAGTGTGTGTTGAATGTTAGCATGTTAGCTCTTCCTGTCCCCTCAGAGTGAGTGAACATCGTGGCTCTCACCTCATTCAGCACCATGTTCAGTTTGAACTCTATGCAGTATCTCTCATCTTCGCTGATGATGACCTGCTCATGAAGCTTCTTGCAAAGTTCCTGAAGACAAAAGAAGATTGCGTGAACTGACCTACAGCTGTGAGCTGCTTGTTCTAACAGGTAAAATGCTGCCGGCTTTCCTCACCACCAGCTCGTCCTTGGAGTACGGCAGATCCATAGGAGGACATTTGTCTGCCAGAAACTTCTCCCTCTCCCCGGCCTTCACTGCTGCTTCAGCTTCCAGCAGGTTGTTCGCCACCACCAGCATGCAGCTCTGAGGAGTCAGAGCATCACATGATGTCAGGAAAGACAGAGAAGGCCAGACGTCTTCAGGCTGGTTTCATTCTTACCTTCAGAGTGTGCTTACGCCTGGCGGACAGTCTCTTCCTGCAGACACACACAAATATCATTCAGACTGAAGGTTCGAGTTTTCTGCTGTAGCTTTAAGACATTTTGCTGCAGACAGAGAGCAGAGATAAATGTAGCTGTGTACTCACTCGGTGGCCATGTTGGCTGCAGAATCCTGAAGTTACCTGAAAAACAAAGGACTGAATGAAATTTGGTTTGTTCCTCAGAGGAAATCAAAGAACATCTGCAGGAAAGCCACAGTTCTTCCAGTGTCCACTAGGAGCTGGCTCCAACAGGGACTCAGTCCCCATAGATGTCCACTGCACAGCAGAAATAACCATGTTCACATTAAATAACCAGGTCTAACCACCCTGGCGCCACCTCAGACTCTAGCATCACTATGGAAGCTCATGCAGACCATAAACCTTCTGAATACCAAACACTACAAGGCTGCAGGTCCCACAATGCCTGATTACCCTGCGAACTGAGCTCACTGTAACGTCTCCAACAAGTGGGTGATTTTGGACACCGCAGTGGTTCCAGTTACGCCTCAGCCAGGCGCCTGACACGCACTACATATGACCACAAGTGGGCGTCAGACAGCGTGTTTGTTTCCTGGACTTGGTGCTGACAGGCTGGTTTCCTGTCCTGTTGATGTCAAAGATCTAAAATGAGCAGAGTTATGGCATCTCTGCTTCTCTCTGCAACGCTAACACGGCTGCAGAACGTTTGTTTTCTCAGCTCGACGACACATCGTAAATGTCGGGTCACGTTGGTGCTGGTGATTTTTGTGACGCTGAGCTGTTCCTGCCATGACTCCGCTCAGAATCTCCGCATGTTTCAGACCGTTTCATGCCCTCTGCTCCTCCGCTGCTCACCTGGCTCACATTTCATGCCTGGATCGAGTTAATTCTGTTTTAAGACGTCATGTTAATTCCAGGAAGTTTCATGGAGCTGAACTTTGTAACCCGGGCGGTGTTAATGCCTGAAAGGACTGGACCTCTATTTTTAGCAGCGTGGCTCAAAGGATCCAGGTCCAACACGGAGCGCTGAAGCATCCCGACAACTGGACTTCCATGAAGCTTCTTTCAGGCATTTATGATTCATTCACACAGGATTACACACGCTGGCTGTGCTGAGCTGCTGCTGCTCTGTTAGCATCACTCACAACATTTAGCTTTCTAACTCATTACAAGTCACATGACTGCTGGTCCTTTCAGTTTAGGCTACACAAAGGGTAACATGCTAGCCTGTGCACTCTGTGCTAACAAGATGTCAGGTTGCTATGCTAACAGACCATGTTAAATATAAAGGTGTGCTAATGTTCAAAACGCTGAAGATTGCAGAAACCTTGTGTCAGCATGCTAGACGTTAGCAAGTTAACATAACAGGTTAGCATTAGCAGGCTGAGATTTACACTCTGCACAACGTATTAATACAACCTAATGGTAGCACAACATGCTAATATGCTAAAGACAGCCACTTGTTAGCAATGGCTAAGTCCTCTGAATGTCCCTCTAGCGCCACCATCAGGTTGTTTTTGAGTGAACGTCTGTTTGATATGAGGTTTAAACATTCATGTGAACTTTTTTAAAACGTTGGTCGCCCTCTGATTTTTCTAACTAGCACCCCCTTTAGGTCAGGATGATCCTGACAGCTGAGCATCCACAGAAAGAAGCTACCAAGCAGAAAGAGTGTGAGGACCTGAGGACCTGAGGAGCTGCGTCCTCAGAGACTCCATGTCCACCGCCTGAGCTGCTTGTAATGTTTGGAGCTGAGGTGGAGCCGCAGATTAAGACTCTATTCCTGGAGGCACAGCTGTTCATAACATCTTCATCACGGAGCCATCATCATCATCATCATCTTCATGGAGGAGAAGGGCAGCGGGCTCGTCTTCAAAGAAACGACGTCCTGAAAGACGGCCGTCATCAGCGGCGTATTTTAGGACACAACAGGACTGCAGATGGAATAATATCTGTGTGTGTGTGTTGGGGGGGGGGTAAGGATTGTCTCTGGAGGTTCGCAGTAACCCAACACTGCATCCCACAGACGGCCAAGACATTAGGACATGTCACAAAAATAACCTGCTGCCAGGCTGACACACACACACACTCAATCACTCACTCACACAGACACACACACGCAACGTACTAGTAAAGTATGAATGTAGACACGATGAAAGAACAGTTGTTCAGGTCAAAGATGATGAAGAGTCCAAAGTGATGAGCTGTTTAGAAAAGCTCCTTAAAGAGCATTTTATTTCCCCTCAGAGATTCAACTAAACATTTTATAAGAAATATATGAACTGTAAAATTTAAAAGGTCAAATCAAAAAGAAACCAGAAGCTCCGATCTAAACCCCTCCAGTGTAAATAAAAATGATATTTGAATAAAGCAGCAGCTCCTCTCCTCTCTGACTCTGGTGAGCGGGGGTTAAACTGAGCGTCAGATGAAGGTGGCGCGGCGTCCACGGCAGGTCAGAGCTGCCGCTCCTCCCGCCTCTGCTCCGCGCTGACAGCAGGGTAAACAGCCCCGGATCCATTTCAGCTTCCTGCCTTGTGTTGGTGTTCTCTTTCAGCATGCCACATCATCAGACCATATATCACCGCCCCGCCGCACGCCGTCCACATGCCGGGACCGAAACAACACACACAACTCCAGAAGAACCCACAAAAGAGTCGGAGCGACAGACACACACAGTCACACCACCAGGCTGCAGCTCGGCGGCGGAGGTTCAACTTCTGACATAAACCTCCTCAGAGTGATCAAACATCAGCACATTCTGCACCGTTAACCCCGAACACATCCAGCAGCCAGCAGTCACATGACCACACCACAAGCCACAGAGAATCACCACAACACACAAAAACCCGCCAAAACCACACAGCCCCTGCAGCTGCTGCCGCGCCAACCACCACCCCAGCAGAGGAGGCGCCCTTACTTTGACCAGGTGGAGCCGCTCGGAGCCGCAGAGACAGACGGAGTCCCGGGCGGACCGAGGGCTAAGAAGGTATATATGGAATCCCCCTGTAGCCCCCAAATCCTCCACCTTCTCTTTATGGAAGTGGATCACTGGTCAAACCAATCAGCTGGCAAGGTCATGAAATACAGTCCAGCCCGGTCTGCCCGTCCTGCGCCTTATTATAAATAACCCGCCCTTCAGATTGTTATCTGTATTATCCACTGCTCCTGACAGACAGAATGCAGGGCAGCGATCAGAGCAGCAGGCGTCGTGTCATCACACACACAAATCATCCAGGCCTGTGTGTGAGTGTATGTGTTTGCATGTGTGTGTTACTGTTTGTGTGGGTCTGTGTCTGTATGTGTGTGTGTGCTCACTGTGCTGCAGCTCACAGCCTCTGCAGGACAGACACACAAAGACACTGTCAGACAAAACAACAACACTCAGCTCCACAGAGTGTTAACAGTGTGTTAGCAATGTGTGAACGCAGCATTCCAGTCACGATTCCAGTCCAGTCCAGTCCAGTGAGGGGCGCTGTTGTTTCTGACATGTGTAACTGATGATGATGATTCCAAACATGAGCGGGGCGGTGGATGCACTGCTCCACCCGGGAGGAGGTGGAACTAGAATCCTCAGTAATGCTAACAGGTTAGCCTCAGAAATGCTAACAGGTGAGCAGACTGAGACGCTACACTGACTCGCTACACCATCAAGTGGTTCAGAGTGGTATTACGCCACTGTGTCATCCAAGGCTAGCTGGTTAGCATGCTAACTGAACCCTGAGCTTACCTCCTCACTTCTTTTTGGTCCGTTTGTTTTGATAGGAGAAAAACAAAGAGCCTGGAAGGTGAACGTTCAGGACCAGACTCTCTACATGTTTTCTATATGTGTTTACTTCTTTATAATTAGCTAGTTGTCCCGTGACCCTGCACTGCAGGAAGGAGCGGGTTAATAGATGATGGATAGCTAGTTGTCTGGTTTTCTGTGTGTACCACTGGGCAGATACTCACATACAGCACTGCACAGACTGGTCAGCAGAAGGCGCTGTGTATGTCTGCAGAGAGAACAGGAGGAGTTAACAGGTGGTTTAGATCGTTTTTTGGGGTTTTTAAACTCACTACAATCATTACAAACTTACTCCTTACAAACATTTATTACATGTTTATTACACACTACAATGAAATTACAATCAGGTATTGTGTGTTTATTATCTCATAACTTATAAACCATATAGAGACACTCACCTCGGTGTGATCTGTCGGCCGAGCTAGTCATGTTTTATTTTAAGTTATGTCTGCTGTAACGTCTGAATGCTGCCTCTCACTCTGTAAGGACTAAAGGAGGACGAGCTGCTCAGTGACTCCTCATGTCATAAACACCTGAGCTGCTGTCATTCAGGAGCCTGGAGCAGAGCTTCAGGACCTGATGAAGCTCCTCTGAGCAGCTTCATCACCTGCTTGAAGCTCCTGAATGAAAACTGACCTGGAGGAGAACCTTCATGGCCTAACTGTCTGACGTGTCTGCTCCAGTGAGACGTGACAGCTTGCTCTTTCAGGGATCTCTTGTTTTATTTTACATGTGGACAGCTGACAGGGTGCTTTCAGAATCAATCTGTGCTACATTCAACCAGACATGGACTGCCAGCGGTGACTTCAAGCCTCGGTCTCAAACATCTTCTTCCTCCCGTCCATGCCAGATTTGTCTTCGATGTTTTTGCGCCAGTCACCAACGTCACGCAGCTCCTTATCCTGAAAGACGTCCAGACATCAGAGCGCTCGCCTTACAAACACACAACTTATCTGAACGTCTGGACTGTGTGAGGAAACCGAACGTTGGGCGTCAGACAGAACTCGCTCTGTTCTCAGCCTCACCTCCTCCTTCACCTCCTTCTTGACCTGCTTCAGGTTGGCCCTCAGGTCCAGGTTGACCGTGTGTTTGGAGCCCAGCAGAGCCTTCAGCATGGCGTCGGCGGACATGCGCACCTTCCTCAGGACGGGCTTCTTAAACTTACCCATCAGATCCTGGACTTTGATCTTCAGATCATCGATCTGTAAGAGAGGACCAGCTCTCAGCACCGTTTGACGGGACATCATCATCATCAGGAAGAGGACAGACGTGTCATGGACACACTGAAGGCTCTGTGGGATTATAATCATCTACCTCCTTGTTGGATTTGGTGACCTTCATGTCCAGGTCGTATCGCTCCTCGTCAATCGCATCGATCTTGTGGTGGATCTCTCTGCAGAGCTCCTGAACACACAAACACACACCCCACAAAACAACACATGGTTATGTGAGAGCTGCAAAGGTCTGCATCAGGAGGGTGGAGGGGTGGGTGGAGGGTCTGATGCTTACAGTGAATGCCTTCTGTCACTATGGCCCTTTTTTAGTGTGTGTTTGTGTTGTACCTGCAGCTCCTGCATGGTCCGGGGCATGGACAGAGGGGGACAGCTGTCGGACATATACTGCCTCTTGGCCTCCTCCCGTTCCCTCTCCTCCTCCTCCAGTAAGTCTTTGGCGATGGACAGCATCAAACTCTGCAACACAGATGAGAAGCAGCTGCTCGGCATCATTCTGAAGAACCAATAAGACAGATGATGAGATGATGTGTTACCTTCAGGTGATGCTTGCGACTCGAGGACATCTTCTTCCTTCAATCAAACATCAGTTTGTTATCACACATATAAACACACTTCAGAATGTTGGACTTCTGCTTCAGGGTTACTCACTCTGACATCTTGGAGATCTTTCTGTCGTCAAACCTCTGCAGACACACATTTCCAAATAATCAAAGATGGAGGAACAAGAAGAAGAAAGTGAGCTCAGAGACAAGTCATCAGCTGACAGACGGAGGCGGGCCAGCAGGTGAGGACGGGGTCAGGTTCAGAACAGGATAACATAATGACTTCAAGAAATAACAGCCCCACAGAGAGGGAACACTACACCCACTCCACCCTCAGAGGGATGGCCTCCAATCTAAACTAGGACCATTTGTCCTCCCCTGATACTGCTGTCTTGAAAGGTCTGTCTTCTGGAGGATTATCAGGAAACACCCGATCCTTCCTCTGTTGGTACAAACATCCCAAACAGCACCAAGACGTGAAAATAGAACCATTCACATCACAGAGCAGAGCAGAGCGGGCAGAAGCAGGCGGCTCATGACGGCCACGTAGGTTCAAATGTCTCACTGAGACACGAGCAGCGTCTCCAAGAAGATCTGCTCAAAGCAGAGTGTCATCAGCATAACGACGTACGCTGCTCACCACCGAGCAAAGACCACACACTTCACTTTGCCTTTTATTTAACATCAGAACAGCTGACAGCTAAAACACCACTTTCTTTTTTAATGCTGTCATTTCTGCTGAAATTAACTCCTAAAACGGTCATGTTTGTTGGCATCGTCCTGTTACGTCTGTCTGAGTGGTCACAATTTAAACAAAAAAAGACACATTTTGCTGTGTTGTATGTCTTATGTTATTATCTTAAGTAAATGTCTTCAGCAGATCAGACAAGTCCACAGAAATTTTATTTTGTTAATTTTAACATGTTAAATAAGTGATGAAGCACCTGCTGATGAGCAGCAGCAGCAGAGCTCCTCAGAAATATCCACCACGCCAGTGTTCAGCACAGCATGAAAATGAGCTTTCAGACAGTAAATGAAAACATCATGGATTTAAAGATGACGCTGGATCAGACTGAACCCGTCACATCTGTGGTGACAGCGGCAAACACTGAGACTATCACCTTCCAACACTCCATTTACACCATCACACCTCATCACACTGCAGCATGACAACCGACACACATCGTCCTCTTTACACAAACATCAACAAAGCAACACGAGCAACACACAAACACACACACAACCTCATTATTCCTGCACAACTGAACACAGAAACATCTCACCTGTTTGCTGAAAGTCAGACACTAACGGGAGCAGCAGCTCTGGGTTCAGCAGCTTTGGGTCCAGCAGGTCTGGGTCCAGCAGCTTTGGGTCCAGCTCTGTTTCTGATCTGATTCATTATAAGTAGTATATAAGGCATTCCCTGAAGGCGAAGGAAACCCCAGCTTTCTCTTTATGGAAGTTGATTTTCTGACCAACCAATGAGCTCAACAGCACCAGAAACTTTATACTGCTGAGCAAAGAGGCAGCAAAGCACGGCAGAGTAAACACTGTGGTACTGGAGCGGTGCAGCGGCCGGGTGGATGAGTGCGGAGGGAAGAGCACAGGGAGCAGCAGTGATGAAAGCTGAGGAGACGGCAGGTGGAGAAGGTGGAGTGGAGTTTTACAGCAGCCATCCCAAACATGTTAAGTGGATGCTATTAAGAAGCTGCTAACAATAGGCACACAGTAAGGAGGGACAACTCGCCAAGACCCCCGAGGAAGAGGAGGAGGAGCAGAGAGGAGGTGCACAGTGAGGAGGGACAACGCTCTGAGACCCCACAGGAGGAGGAGGCGCACAGTGAAGAGGGACAACTCTCTGAGACCCCACAGGAGGAGGAGGCGCACAGTGAGGAGGGACAACTCTCTGAGACCCCACAGGAGGAGGAGGCGCACAGTGAGGAGGGACAACGCTCTGAGACCCCACAGGAGGAGGAGGTGCACAGTGAGGAGGGACAATGCTCTGAGACCCCACAGGAGTGAGGACTGACCAATCGGAGGCTTTTCAGGAACGTGTGTTAACCACAGCAGGGCTGAACTCATGAAAGAGAATAAACATTTTTACATGCAGACCAAGCAGCAAGGGTTAAAGCTGCAGTTCCCCCCGCAGCCTCTGGGGGCTCTCTAACAGCCAGTCAATCCTCACAGACATCCGTGTTGGGACTTTCCAGCAGAAATAAAGGTTGTTTATGGGTAAACACCATCCTGTTGTGTACATCTGTTTAATATTTCAACAGTACAAATTAAATGTGACATAAGAAACATGACAGAAATACATTGCTTCACATTTTTGAATTTCATTGAGAACATTCTGGGCCACTGAAAAATCACCTGAGAGAACGAGTTAAAAAACCTATTCAGTCTGACGAGGAGCATTTACAACGAGGGATGGAGCTAAATCTGGCTCTACTACTAAGCCTGGTCTGTGCACCAACACAGAGCCGTTTAACCCTGTCCTGCTTCAGTACAACACCAGCACTGTGCACTAATGGCGAGCAAATATATCACAGCAAAGCACCACTTTACACACAGGATCATCTGTTTTTTAGCTTAAAATAAAACATCCAAAAGTATTCAACAACATGTCAAGAGGTTAAAGTCATACAAAGTGTGCAAATGTCACCGTACGCTCACGAGACGACTCCAACTGAAGGCACCATACTTTTAGCTTTCACTCCCACCACACTGCCAGGGCTCCAAGACACACACCCGTCACCCAGTGCCACACCGTGATCAGCTCTGACCACATCAACTTATATTCAATAATTAGTTTAAAGTGGTGTTTTAATTGTAAAAAAAATGTTTACACAAAGAATTTTGAAGCTGAAACACAACTGATAAAACAAAATATCTGAGGGACAAAGGATCATTAGTTAAGCTGCTGTTGGCGCTGCAAGTTTAGACGTCTTCTGTGGGTACTGTAATGAGCCGGTTAACATTGTGGCTGCAGCATAAAACAAATAAGTTGGGACGCCCCTTTGACCCTGTTCACATGAGGGTAATCAATCTGGATAGAGCGTGATTAGGGCCGTATCTGGATATATCTGGTTTGATTTCAATCCCCCTCCCGGAGGTGGATCTAGCCGGATTGGCTTACATCTGGCTCAGGTCTGAACGCAAATGCAGCTAGCGAATCCCGCTAGCGACGTCATACTTCCGGGTCACAGGGACAGTGTCCGGGTCCTAGCGCAGCCTGAACGGACTCTGTATATTATGAGGCGCCACCTAGTGGTTTGGAGGACAATAAAGAAGCCGGGTTAAGCCGGATTAAGCCCGATTGAGCGCAGACACGTGTGTGTGATAGCCAGATTTGAAAATAGGTCTGAATGTATGCAGCTTAAAGGCTATCTGGATTCAATCCCACTCTAGCTGGACTGACTCTCTCCAGTGTGAACGGGGCCTTTGATTAGTGCAAAAATCACCTCCTGCTGTGTAAACCCTGAACGGCAGCTCAGCGGGACCCACACACTAACACTGACAAGAGATGCACGTCACCTGACCTCACTGCATACACTGAAGTTTATATTCACAGGGCCACAGCCGGAGCACCCCCCCCCACCCCTACACTCTGAGACAAAGAGGGACATGCAGTCTTCCTCACAGAGGACAGGTCGGCCCGATCACCCTCCTTCCCCAGAAAACAACAGGAGCAGGTTCGTGTCCATGTGCAAAGTTCCCTCTTGCAATAGAAGCAGTAATGTCATCCTGTCAGTGGAGACATGTCGTCCTCAGTTTGTCCTTTTTTTTGTCTACCACAAACAAACAAAGCAAAACAGATTTTCAGCAAGAGAGAAATAAAAATGACGGCCCCTCATCTGGTCACACCTGGTGTTAACAAAGAGTTTTAAAACCTTGATCAGCTGGACTACAAACATGATGGGGCCATCAGAGGTGACTGCTGAGAGTTTCTAGAACTTCATCCAAACAATAAATGTGTTTTTATTGTCTTCCTTGCTTTATATTAAGCTGAATTGAAATCCAATTATGTAAAGAAAAAAAAGGTGGGGGGGTAGAGTGTTTGCCATTATCTCCTGAGCAGCTACCCAGGATGCATTTCCAGATGAGAACGCAGTCAGACGTCTGATCTGATGAGTAACCTCCCACCCTGTGACCAAAATGACATCAATAATCTCCTGAGATCACCCGTGAAGAAATTCCCCGGATACAGAACACCAACACAGACACAAAGCAGGACTACGTCACCTGTACGGCCAACACCACTACACGGATACACCCACAAACTGTATGCACAACAATGGAGTCTATTGCTGTACAGTGAGGGTGGAGGGGGAACAGCCAGTTCACATTTACAGGTGTGAGGAGGAGGAAACCTTTAGAACTTTGACCACCTCTGCATTGGGGGGGTATGTAGAGATCAGTCTGAAGCTGCTTTTTCTTGTCTTTAGGTAAGAACAGCGCAGCAGCTGTTTGGAAGTCAGGTCCACGCCACTTTGCGTGAGATGGCCTGTTTGAAGCACTCCGGGTCGACGTTGCCACCGGGCCGCAGCGCCCTCTCCAGGCTCACCAACACATTCTGGTGGCACTCTCTGATGTTGACCGGGTACCTGGCCCTCAGCAACTCGTAGGCAGCGATCAGCCTCATGTTCTGCTTCACCATCAGGTACTGGATGATGCATGTTGGCGCCAGAGAGAAGCCGTCCCGGCAGTGGACCAGGACGCGCTTCCTCTTCTCGGTGGAGGCGTTGATGCATTCATTGATGTCCTCGAAGCAGCGCTGCTTCAGCGCCGGGCCGTCGCCCAGAGCGTCTGGCACGTCTCCGATGTCCACCTTGAGGCGGGACCAGCTGTGCCGGGCACCGCGGGAGCAGGTGCAGGGTATGAGGCTGAGGGTGGGGCCCGGTTCTCCAGGCACACTGCTCATGTCAATGATGCTGTCGATGTTATTACGGCACAGAGTGCGGCCATTGTACGCTGCATTTAGATTGCCTACGTAGATGTAATCCGTCACCTTGGAGATGACGGGTTCAGAGTACTGGAAGTGTTCAGGGCCACTCGCTTTGGGCTCGGGCGTATCAGGGCCCCTGGCTCCAGCGGGTCCTGTGGCAGCTCTCCTGCTGTAGTTGCGCAGCTTCTTAGAGCCCGAGCGGGACGGCGGGTTGGAGTCAGACTCAGAGCTGCTGTTCCAGGGTGGAGAAAAGAGAGAGAATCGGCTGGAGGACTTGCTCTTGTTGAGGATCTCCACAGGGCTGGACAGACCGGAGCTGGAAGCTGTGGTGGAGGCAGAGGCA
This sequence comes from Parambassis ranga, assembly GCF_900634625.1. Taxonomy (NCBI): domain Eukaryota; kingdom Metazoa; phylum Chordata; class Actinopteri; family Ambassidae; genus Parambassis; species Parambassis ranga. The sequence goes on from NC_041039.1 coordinate 23,728,857, forward strand.
CAGAAGAGGGACGCTCGCTCCAGAGAACCGGTGCTGCTGGCAGCTCCTGCACTGTGAGCCTGCTCCATCTGCAACAGACAGGAACAGACAGGTATTTATGAATAAGATAATTTTCTTCGCTCTGCTGAGCATTGTGTCATTTCAGGTTTCCTGTTATTAATTATTACCAATTGTCAATACATTTGTTTGTTTTCGTGTGTTTGCAGGCATACCTGAGCTTTGAGGTTGTTCTTCCACTCCTGCGTCTCCAGGGCCTTGAAGCGTCCGCTGCTGTCCGAGGACACTGATACACAGAGGGGCCTGTGGGCCCGGGGAGGGAGCTGGGGGGTGAGGGCCACAGGGGCCGGCCTCGTGTCGGGATGCTCGCTCCTACTCATCATCAGATTTGGACAAGAACCTGAGCCATAAGAGTAAAATGGGAAAACATGCAACCGTAAAAAAAAATCTGCTTTGATTTTACAAGATGACTGAACACTGATATTCTGGCTTTAAGCAGTGCTGTATAGTGAGGGTGGAGGTGAAGAAGCCAGGTCACCTTAAAGGTGTGAGGAGTAGGAAGCGTTTAGAACGTTTAGCAGCTCTCCAGTGGACCAGTCTGCAGCTGCTCTTTGTTGGCTTTAGGACAGATGTCAGCAGCAGCTGTTTGGAAGTCAGGTCCACAACACTTTGTGTAAGATGGTCTGTTTGAAGCACTTGACCCTGTTTTTGGTTCCACAGGTATTTTAACCACATGAGTTAGATCCAGACCCCCTCTTTACGGTGGTCTCAGACCAGCTGTTTTTGGTTCTAAGCAAAGGTACACGTGAAAGCACCCTTACTGTACATGACACTGCACACCTATGTGTTTGTGTGTATACATGTATGTTCTGGTGTGTGGTCACTTTTGCACCTGGTAACCAGCAGCACTGACACCGAGGACAACATGTGGTTGAACCTACCAGCACATTCCGAGCGGCTGATGGACTGAATCTGCAGTGTGTTGTGTGTTTTCAGCAGTTTATGTCGAGTTCTCACTGTTCCTGTGAAGACAGTCCACCTTTCAATCAGCTACACACACACACAGAGGTGAATTCTCAGGTGAGGACAGAAAATCAGCCCCAGTCTTACCGATCCTTCCATTCTGCTTGCAGAGCACCTTTCGATCCAGAAGTCTGTGAGCGCTCCGGCCTTTGTTCCACTCCTCCTCGGCTTCCATGTTCCGCCTCCTGCGGGCACAGGCATAAATCGGCTCAGGCGGGCCGTCATCTTTTACAGGCCGAGCGATACTTCAGCTCCATCGGTTAGACATCACTTCAGCTACTCGCGGCGTGGAGTGACTACTGCTAGCATCGCTGAACTAGCTAGCCGCTAACAGCAAGCTAACTTAGCCAGCTAGCTCAGTGTATGAATCATGGTGCCGGAGGCTCTAACCGGAGGTTCTGTCTAACGGGGACGTGATGTTGGAAGAACCTGAAGCATGCAGAGCGGTGGAGGCGCGGACAAACATGACGGCTGGAAGTCCCCAAAGGCTGGACGCTAGCCGGAACATTAGCGAGCTAGCTGCTGCTAAGCACGAACACGAGCGCTGCAGTTCATTACGTAAAAACAAACCACAACTGCAGCAACGCGCGACGTGTTGTGTTTGTCAGCCGTTACACAACACGGACCCACGTCGGTGTGAAGCGATGTGACGGTTCACGCGGAGCTCCGGTGGCGGCAGGCGGGACACACGGCAGCCCCGCGAGCCCAGCTGCTGCAGCATCACCACCGGGAACGCGAGCCCGACCCCCTGCCGCGCTGCTGCCTCAGGGCGTCGTGACGCCCTCATCTCTGTCTGACAGGAAGTAAAACACGTCATAACAACGTCATAACAACAACTTTACAGTCAAAACACACAACGGGATTTTACATTATTGATATGAAGTGCGTTTGGAAATAAAATCAGTAAACAAAACTTTACTGTAGGCGATAGTAGAGCACCTGCGAGGACAAACTCGGGACAAAAATAACCCTCAGATCCATTGTATTTACCCAATTTATGGAGTTCCTGATCATTAACACATCAGAGCCTATAAGTATCTGAAGATCAATTCATAAGAAACCAAAGATGTATTATTATTTTTTTATTCTATTGTTCTTATCCTGCTACATCTACAAACTGCTGCAACCATTAAATTAAATAAAAATAATAAAGGTGCCCTGAAGTTTGTGTTCCAGGGCGTGCAACATACTACAGCATTTATTAAGATTTAAATAAAGTGGTTTATCTTTAGATTCAGCAAACATTGCAGCTCACTTAATAATGATGTAATAATTAATATTCGATAGTAATCTATTTTCAAATCTATGCACGAACTTCACAATAATATATATTATAAATTATGAGATATATGTATATAATCATGTTTGTACATATAGCTACACATTCTGGTTATTTTTTTATCTTGTAGCAGGAACTCAAGACTATTATTAACCCTTTTAAATCAATGTAAGCTTGTGTTTAAAGCAGCATCCTGTTTTTTCTGTTTACCTGTAAATGATTAATATTCATAAAAGTTCTCAATAATCCACTCAAACACATAAATGTCTCATGATGAGTGAACTCACGGCTCTGCAGCGTCACCAGTGAAATCAGTCTTCTTCTTCTTCTTCTTACCTCGTGTGTGTGAAGCTGATGGAAGCTGGAAACAGAAACCTCTGAGATGATGTGGTCCCCTCCTCCTCCTCCTCCTCCTCCTCCTCTTCCTCCTCCTCCTTCTTCGTCTTGTGTTTAATTGGATATCTGGCTTTCTCTCCTTGTCTCCTGGTAACCAGGCGATCTGCTGATGTCACTGCTCTCCATAATGAAGTGTGAGTGTATCTAGCTGCCTTTGTCAATAAGCAGGCAGGAGATACGGCTGCCAGTGGAGGTCGTGTTGGCTGTGACGTGATGAGAGGTGATCAAACACTCAGCTCATACCACCAATCATAGTCAGGTTACACACACTCATTTCATTCAGGTCCTTGATTAACACGTTATCAGTGATCTGATTAAAGTAATAGTATTTAACATATATTCTAGAATGAATGAAGGCTAACAGAGGCATATACTGGATGTTAAAGTTTTCAAAATAAAGCCTCACACAGGTTTTTATTCAGGAGAAGAGTCCCTCATCACTGGCAGGATACTCCCACATGTCAGCTTCTGATCTGAGCAGGACTTCCTCCGTCAGGCTGCACGGTGACAGAGGGCGGGGGAGGATCTGCTGTGAGGTGCTGTTGGTGTGGAGCGCCGTCTTGGGCTGGGTGAGTGGAGCATTAGCATTTCAAAGAGATCGCTGTCAGGTCTGCTGAACCCTCACTGACCTGCTGCCTCCTCATAACCCCGCATATTGACTCCAAGTATAGAGAGATGGAGGGAAGCTCAGTCCTAAGAATAAAGATATGAACATGGTTTTATGTTTTTAAATACATTAATGATCATTTTAAAATAAGTAATGATTTGAAGAAAACATGAAATGTAAACTTTATCATCAAAGTTGTGGATCCACCAGTCTAAACATCACTGTGTCAGAGGGTTTTACCTTCTCCAGGTTCAGGTTGGTGTCTGCTGACTGAATGAAACCAGGCTGCAGCCTGCGGAGCTCAGGGAGGTTCAGTGAAGTGATCTCTGGAGGCCTGATGCAGCAGGTGGCTCTTCCTGCTGCATCAGCCTGATTGATCTCTGCTGCTGCGTTCAGCCTTCATCTATCAGGGGAAGGACGACGAACACGACACTGAACACGCAGCAGACCCTCCAGCTGCACCTACTGCTCACAGGATGAACCTTACTAATACCTCAGCAGAGTCATTTATTCTGATGAACTTTACATTTCTTGGGATCATTCATTCTGGACTGTCTCTAGAGCGCCCCCTATATCACAGGAAGTTCAGCAAATAGAAGTTTTTTTGTATTAAAAGTCTCTGTGCCTTGACCAGCAGATGGCGCCAAAGTTATCAAGAAATAAAGTGCTCAGATTAGTAAAATCAAAATTTATTAGTTTATGATTTGATACTAAAATATAGTTATTGATCTTATTGTATGATACAAAGTAATCAGATTTCATTTTGAGATCAGCCGCTGCGTGGTCTCCACCAGTTTGCTGGGCACAGGGATCTTCTTCTTCAGGGGCAGGGTGGAGTTGACCTGCTCGGCCGACAGCAGGGTGTGCCACTGAGCGACCGGCCGCCGCGGGTTGGACAGCATGTCGGCCCAGTGCCTCAGCTGGTTCCCCATGGCGTCGCTACCCAGGAAGATCTTCCCCATGGCATCGTTCCTGGTCACAGCGTCATGGTCCCACACCGAGATTACCAGGTTCATCCTCTGAGGATCACAGTAAAGACACCGCAGCAGTGAAGGAGACAAACGTTATCTTTGATTCATCTTCACACACATCAGTCCATGACCACTCACCTGGATCTGTTCGAATGTGACGTCGAAGGTGAAAGACTCGTTGTAGTATGGATTCAGCGTCTTCTTCTTGATGGACGTCTTCCGTTTCTTCCACTTTCTCTTGTCCAGAGCCAGCTGCACCTTCACGTAAGGATCTGCAGAGGAACAGATCCCTCAGAGCGCCGTCAACATGTCTACGTGTGAACATTCACACCCCTGTAAGGAGTTAAACTGTGTGTGTAAACAGTGACTTGAGTTCCAGTCTGACCGGAGGTTCCTCCGAGGTCCATGCTCTTCAGGTCTTTGGCCTCCAGGATGATGACGGTCAGTTTGCCGGCGGTGGGAACGTAGCGCAGGGAGATGCAGATCTCTCCCAGGTTTTCTTCCTGCAGCACACAAGCATGAATCTGTCATGGACTCTGATCCGTCTTTTGAACAGAGAGATAAAGCAGAGCCACAAACAGGATTAGACTGAGCGACAGCAGAGGAAGAACACCTCGAACTTGGCGGGCTCCGCCAGGTCCTGCCACTCCTCCATGACGTGGTTCCAGTCCACGCTGCAGAGCTGCACCCTGAGCTCGCCGATGATGTCGTGTTTGGAGAATCGGTTGAAGTCAAACACCTTCATCACAGCTGTGGACTTCAGCAGAGCGGACTTGGAGAGCTGAGAGTCAAAAGCAGCACAGATGAAACCGCCTCAGTAGTTAATAACAACCTTTGGACTGTTTTATAAAAGGACTCGGGCTGTTTTCTGCAGAAAGCTGAAGGAAGTGACGCTCATGCTCCTGTCTGTCAGGCCTCAGCTAGCTGTTTGCTAACAATTGCTTATGAAGTCAACCACACAACTACTGTCTGAGTGAGCCAGATCAGCTAGCCTGCTGTGTGCAGACACCTTTAACATCTGATGTTAGAAGATATGCAGTGTAGCTTAGCTTAGCTTAGCATGAGCAGTGATGTCATCACATGCACAATGCTGCCTGATATAGTAGTTAGCTAGCATGCCATGTGACCTCAGCAGCCAATGTGTGCCATTAAACAGTGTCTAGCAGCACTAGCTGGATTTTTGTAGTGATAACTTGTTGATGTTAGTCATTGTAGTACTGAGGTAGATGATGGACGAAGGTTACTCACAAAAATTAACAACTGCATCACAGCCGTAAACAGCTGTAGTTCACTTTATGGCCACAGGTTTCATGGTTAACATCTTCTTCTGATGTTTTTGTTTCATTTTCTTTTTAAAAGCCAAAATAAAAGCCCAAACAATGGACTCATGCAGACCTGGAAGGTGAACTGCTCGTTGAAGACCGGGCTCAGAGTGCTCCTCAGCACTTTTGTCTCGCAGGTTTTGGACTTGTCGGGGCAGATGTAGACTTTGACGTACGGGTCAGAGCTTCCTCCCAGGTCCATGGCCTTCAGACTGTTGGCTTGTTTGATCCCCACTGTGAGCTGTAAAGAGACACAGAGAGGTGACACAACAACTCGTCTAATGACCATCGACTCCAAGACTTGTTGAAAGCAGTCAGAGTCACCTCGGACAGACCCGCGTTGTACTCCAGGGAGTACAGCAGCTTTCCTCTCTGCTGTTTGGTCGAACCATAGTCGACATCTCCCACATCTGGCTGCACCTGCCAACAGAAGCACATCAGCATACAGCCGCCACACAAACCCCGCCTCTGACGTGCTGCAGTCACCCACCAGAGCTGCGGTTGTTTTTCCGTTCACCCCCTTCAGGTTGATCTGCTCATCCTTGTGCTGCTTCTTATTTTTCTTCTTCCCTTTGCAGCAGCACTTGATGCAGATACACAGACAGCAGATCAGGATCAGCAGACCGCCAGCTGCAAAGACGGCGTAGATCGCCCATCGAGGCACTGCAGGGGAGAGACAGTCCAATAAGAGTGACAGCTGTTCTGTCGTTTTCTTCTTAGCTAACTCGCTCTCTCATGTTAACTAGCAACACACTGTGTGAATTGTGATCATGATACAAAGAGTGAAACATTAGAATGTGTATTTAATCCAAGCATAAATGATTTAACAGTAAATCTTCTATCCCAGCAAGCTAGCTGTCAGTATTAGCACATAGTTTTAAGATTTAGCAATTTAGCGGCTAGCTCGGCCAGCAGATTAAATGCCCAGCATATAGGTTATTATGTTTATTATGGTAGCGATGTTAGTGAGCAGATAAGTAACTTAACTAAACTGAATAGACCTGATGTTTGTTTGTTTGTTTGTTTATCAACAGTCCAAACAACAGTAAAGCTGCAGTTCCCTGGACGGCCACAGGTGTCACCACTGAGGGCTGGACCCTGTAAAGGTCTCTGTGTACAGGAAGTGATCCAGAACAATAATCAGGACGCTGCTGTGACTTACGGGGGATTTTGTTCAGCAGGTCGTTGAAGAAGCTGGCGGCTGGGCTGGCGGTGGTGTTAGTGTAGGCAGCGGTGATGGAGGTGACGGGGTGACTGGTGACTGTGAAGTTTGTGATGCTCTCAAAAGCCAGTTGATGTGAGTCATTGAGTAGGGGAGGAAAAGGACTGGGCTGATGGACAGCAGGCATGATGAAGAGGATGAAGAGTTCTGGAAGTGGAGACAGAGCAGCCAGCTGAGACGCGCCTCTCTGCTGATCACATTCAAACAGAAACACTTCTAAGAACAGACGTTTAGGATCAGACGTCACAGCTGACACGGCTGGGTGGAATTCCACCGGCGGGTCTCCACCATGAACAAACAGCACATGAAGCTGCAGTCTGATAACAGCTCTGCACACCGGACACCCACCACACCGCCGTGGAGACAGTCACCACACACACACACACACACACACTCTGAGGTAATAAATGGGATATTCTACTCACTGCTGACGGGCTTTACAGAAACGTCCACATCACTGCGGGCCCTGAACGGCTTCTGAGCTCTGACACTCAGAATGATGTAGGAAGGAGGTGGCGTCTGACTGGACAAACGGATCAGAGACAGGAAACGCCTCCTCCCTCCACACGACTTCAGCTTCTACTGTAATCAGAGCGAAAACATCAACAGTCCATCTGAGGCCCTCAGATGAGGTGATGACAAGCTCACTTCCTGTTCTCCACTGTGAAACAAAGCTGGGGTGGCCAGGAGCAGGACTCTGGTTAGTTTGGTTCCCAGAAAGAAAGAAGGAAATAAAGAAAGAGGTGCCTGTTGATCTTTCCATGCTTCGTATCTATCAAGTCACCGTGATCTGACTCAGTGTAGGAGCAGTTATTATACGAGGAAACAGACACAGCTGAGCGAGTCCTCCCATGAAGCCTGAGCGCCAAATCAAACAAGTGACTGAAAAAAGGTGTGTTTAGATGAAGGAAGGGAAAAAAGAAAGGAGAGGACAAAGAGGAGCTGCAGAAAAATGAGTCGCCTAATGGCCGTCGGCTCACTGCACACTTCGCCTAAAACAGGTGAAGACAGTCAAACAGGCGGGGATGCTGTGTGACCCCGAGGCCCTTCCTGGTTATAACAGGGCACCAGAACAGGCAGCAGTCCCCCAAGACGTGTGAGAGAGTCACTGATATACTAGTGAGATATTTAACTTTAAACAACACACAGAAGCACAAAAAAAGGTGCAGAGGTTATAATAAAGAACCTTGTTCACACAGTAACCAATCAGCAGTGGGGATTTACTGTGTGCTTGTGCGCCAGAATGAAAACATCTGACCAACAACAACACACACACTGTGCTAACATGCAAAACACACAATGAGGGGACAGGAGGTGCTAACATGCTAACAGGTTTCTGGGTTTTAGCATCTCTCCACTCTACTGAGACACAGGTAACGTGTGAGGAACACCTGGACGGAGTTTCTTTAAACTTCGACTCAGACGTGTTATTCCTAAAAGGTCAAAGGTCACTGTAAAGTCTGCAGATGCACTTTCTCCTCAAATTCCGTCACTAACATGTTCACTGTAGGCTGGAGGCAATAATTAAAGTTTACTCCACAAACAAAACAAAGCTGCAGTTCAAACCACCTCCACCTGACGATGGAGACACTGACACATCATGACAGCACAGAGAGACGAGCGGTACCTGAGTGTGACGACCTCCTGTCCAGACGTCTATTTCAGCCTCATTTCTTTTATTTTGTTCTGCCGGCCGTCTCAAAAGTAACTTTGTGTTCTGCTTCTTGGGTCAGCCATCTTCAGCTCTGCGTGTGTGTATCTACCTCGATCTGCAGCCACTCCTACTGAACACACACTGACTGTTCCTACGTAGTCAGTGTTCAAACAGAGGTGGAGTTCACTCATTTAAATAGAGTTTATCATCTGACAGAAGATTACTGAACAAAAACAAGTCTGCAAACACTATGTACACAAAGAACGCAGTTCTAGCACATGTTGATATTGATAATATGTCAGAACTGAGAAAATATCATCAACATTAATTCTGGACTGTCTCCAGAGCGCCCCCTTTGGAACAGGAGGTCCAGACAGTGGGACTTCTTTCAGTACAGATATTTCCAGGTTCCTACCTCCTCCCAGCTGTTTGTGTTCATCTGTCCATCAACAGAAGCAGACTGTCAGAGACAGGAAGAGAAACGTGTGGAAGGTTCTGGAAAAAAATTAGTGAGAGATGAGTCTGAAGAGCCGAGAACAGCTGCAGAGACACTAGTGAAGGATTGAACCAGGTCTGGACCTGAAGAGTCGGAGAAGACCGTCACTAGAGTCCTGCACAGGAATGGACTGCCAGACTGCAGAGAAGACACCTCCAAACCAGACTGGAGTCTGCTAGAGACCACCTAGAGACAGAGCACACAGACGGAAGTCTGCTAGAGACCACCTGGAGACAGAGCACACAGACTGGAAGTCCTTTGGTCAGATGAAGCTGAACTAGAGCTCTGTGCTCACAGAGATGTTGTCTTCATGTGGAGACAGAAAGGAGAGGCTAGAACCCAAAGAACAGGCTTCATACAGTCAGACATGGTGGTGGCAGTATGATGCTGTGAGGAGGATTCAGTCAGTCTGGAACTGTGGATCCTGTCGGTGGAAGAATCATGAAACAAGAAGACTGTCTGAATATCTGAAAGAAACCCTGAACCAGTCTGCAGTCAGACCGGGTCTGGGTCCTGGTTTTCTCTCCAACATGACAGCAGATGAAGCAAACGTCTCTTCTAGTGAAGAACGACCTCCAGGAGAGCAAAGGGTTACTGACTGACCTGCACACAGACCTGACTGAAACCTGACTGAAGGTCTGAGGAGTGGACTAAAGACCAGGGGTCCATGCAGGAGACCATCAGGTCTGGAGGAGTGGACTAAAGACCAGGGTCCATGCAGGAGACCATCAGGTCTGGAGGAGTGGACTAAAGACCAGGGTCCATGCAGGAGACCATCAGGTCTGGAGGAGTGGACTAAAGACCAGGGTCCGTGCAGGAGACCATCAGGTCTGGAGGAGATTCACCGGACCAGGACTCATCAGGAGACTCAGACTTGCTGAATACTACACAGACTCCAGACTGTTAGCATCATTTTGACCTTGTTATTTAGGCCATCTGTACAAACATGGCTGCACGCACAGACACACACACCGTCTCACTTCACTGCATTTATTAGATGAGATAGTGAGATAAGCAAGAACAGACCAGAGCCAATCACAGTAAAGTAATCAGAGCAGCAGACTGTTCCTGTGCATCCGTCAGCAGCTGAACTGATGTAGAGGTTTCCACGGCGACACACATTACACATCCGGGGCCTCGGCTCCAGTTTCCCGCTCTGATTACCATGAAGAGCGTCCATCATGAAGAATTCTCTCAAACGTTCCTGCTTCACAAGCAGACACGCCGCCAAAATAAAAGCATGTATGTGGGCGGAGCCGGTGATGAGTGCTCCTCCTTTAACTCTGTGAGTGCAGAACAGAAGGACTGACAGTGGTCAGTGTTTGTTTACCACCCAAACCCCCTTTTATTAATTAATTGAGAACATTTAAATAACATTAGAACTAAATGTGTGACAGGATGCATGTACATGGAGGATCCCGGCGGGCTAAAGGATGATGAAGGTTTTCTGTTTTATGATGCAGACGCACAGCTTCCTGTTTTATGACTGTTTCATCTGCTGAAGGTGCGACAGCGGCTGACGGATCAGAAGTTGATGGCTTTGCCGAAGGAGGCCGCCAGGTTCGCTTCTCTGAAAGCCTCTGAGACAGTCTGCAGGCAGAGAGGGAGGAAGAGGAGGAGGAAGAGGAGGAAGGATTCAGCTTCAGTTTAGACTTTGATTTGTTTTTTTTTAACAGTAATTTAATATACGAGTAGAATATAAGCCTAGCTAGCTTCTGCTAATGCTAATAAAGTGTGGATAACAGAGAGCTAATTCTCAGCTAACGGGGTAAAGCAAAGGTTTTGAAATGTGAACGGTGTGATGATGTGTTTGTGTTGCAGCTCTACATACAGGATGGGCGTGGCAGACTCGGGCGACGTCCTCACAGGAGGCGCCGTACTCCATGGCCAAAGCAGCCTCGTTGATCATCTCTCCTGCTCCCTGCAGAGAAACAGCAGCAGCATCATACATCAGACTGTATCAGGGAGCCGGCTGTGTCTGTACAGGACAGCAGTCAGTCATCTGCTCAGTGTGTAGCTCTTACAGATCCCAGGATGTGAGCTCCCAGCATCCTGTCTGTCTCTTTGTGGCTGAGGATCTTCACCATGCCGTCAGTGTCGGCGTTGGTTTTGGCTCGGCTGTTGGCAGCGAAGGGGAACTTGCCAACTCTGTACGGGACACCCTGATGAGGAGGACAAGGAGGAAGATCCAAACTGTGAAACACTGCAGTCCTCAGAGGGAGCAGAGGCAGCAGAACTCCTGAACTCTCACCTCCTCTTTGAGCTGCTCCTCTGTCTTGCCCACCCAGGCAACCTCTGGATGTGTGTAGATGACGGAGGGAACACAGTTGTAGTCGATGTGCACCGCACCACCAGCCATGCCCTCCACACAGATAATGCCCTCATCCTCTGCCTTATGGGCCAGCATCGGCCCAGCAACCACATCACCGATGGCATAAATACTGACGGAGAAAGGAGAGAGGAGAGTTCTGTATCTCAAGCAGCTTCCATTTCATTATTTTACTTCCTGTTTGTAAAGCTCAGTCAGCTGTCTCCTGCCGTCCTCCTCAGACCCGCTCATAATTAATCTCCAGTGTTCCATGTCAGTAATTGTGCCTCCTCTGGCATCACTAACGAGCCTGGTTAATCACTCCTTCATTACAGATTTATTTGTGAATCCACTTCTGAAACTAAAACGATCATGTGTGGATGTGGCCTTAGTCTGTTGGATTTGTAGTGGCTGGGTGAAGTGATGGCTGCATCACAGTCAGCAGGTTCTCCACCTTTGTCTGCAGGTGAATAAAACGCTCCCTCAGGACTTGGTCCTAAGGTTATAGAGGACGGTCTGTAAACACTCCACGGTGCAGCACTGGTTCTACCCGTTGTGTTGATGAAGATTCTCAGTCAAGAAAACTCTACAAGTCCAGACGCCTTGCTTCAATCTTCTCTACGTTTTACCTGTTGTTGTCTTTTAGTGTGACACGTTTGTTTTCAGGAAATAAAATCCTAACAGGACGCTAATGACTGAGTGAGTATTGTTTGATAAATATCAGCTGTAATATAAATATACCTATGATCAGACATGGCTGACGTTCAGCTGACAGCCTGAGCTCTGTGGTACCTGGGTACTTTGGTCTGGAAGCGGTTGTTGATGGGGATGCGTCCCCTGTTGTCCAGCTCGATACCAACAGACTCTAGACCGAGGTTCTGGGTGAAAGGCCGTCTACCAATGCAGACCAGCAGCACGTCACACGTCAGAGTCTCGTTCTTCCCTCCAGCTGCTGCCTCCACTCTGAAACACACAGTCACACACCAGAGCAGCATCAGAACCTTCATCATCACCTTAGGTTCAGAATCCATACTCTTCATCAATATTTCACTCACGCCACATCGATCTTGCCATCGGGCCTCCTGGTGGCTCCCAGGACTTTGGTGCCGAGCTTGAACTTCAGGCCCTGCTTCTGCAGGATGCGCTGGAAGTTCTTGGAGATCTCCATGTCGATACCCATGCCGCCCACATGGCCCAAGAACTCCACAGCAGTGACCTTAGAGCCCAGACGCTGCCACACAGAACCCTGCAGCACACAAGCACACACACACACGTCTGACAGAGGCAGAGGGTTGTCCCCCGAGGACCAGGAGGTCTCACTCCTCATCATTAAATCAGTGAAGTGATGCTGACCAGCTCCACTCCGATGACGCCGGCTCCAATCACGATCAGCTCCTCTGGCACCGACTTCAGGGACAGAGCTCCTGTCGAAGAAACCACGCTCTCCTCATCGATCTGATGAAACAAGACACACACAAACATGACGCTTCTGTCACATGACCAGTCAGTGTGCTCTCATTGGTCAGCTCCATCCTGTCTGCAGTGAGAGAGCAGGCAGAGTGTGTGTGTGCAGAATAACTCTGTTATTAGGTCAGACAGAGACTCTGAGTGTTGGTCATGTGAAAAGTCGTACCTGGATACCAGGGAAGGGTGTGACCTCAGAGCCAGTGGCGATAAGGATGTTCTTAGTGTTGATGACCTGCTCGCTGCCGTCAGCCACCGTGGCAGTCACCTGGTTCTTACCGGTCACCCTCCCAAAACCGTTGACGTGGGTCACCTGAAGGGAAGTGATGTCACAGCGTTACCTGTGAGTCTGCCTGCTGATAAACTCAGTGTGAGCAAACATCAAAGGAGGAAGAGAGCGCTGACTTTGTTCTGTTTGAATAGATGTGCGATCCCTCCGGTCAGCGCTTTGACCGCCCCGCTCTTCTGAGCCATCATCTTCTCCAGGTTCAGTGCGATCCCTGAAACTGAGAGAGAACACACGTCAGTTCAGGTTTTTACTTACAAACCTTTTCCAGGGAAGTCACTTACTTTCAATGCCTCTGTTTTCAAAGTCCTTGCCCTGAGCCAGGTGGTACAAGTAGGAGTTGTTCAGCAGAGCCTGAAGACACAGACAACACCGTCAGGAGAGTGACACCCTGTGTCAGCTGCAGGTACTGCAGCTCCTCATGGAAAAACATACAAATGGGATGAATCTGAGTTTTAAAGCAGCCTTTTTCTGCTGATGTCCTGAATTACAGCTCAGTGAACATACAATAGCCAGTCAGTCAGCTCAGTAGTCGTTTCTTTTGGCGCCTTTAAAGTATTTGTTCAGGATGAAGATCAGTGTGTTACCTTTGAGGGGATGCAGCCGACATTCAGACAGGTCCCGCCCAGTGTGGAGTTTTTCTCAACACACACCGTCTGTAGAGGGAAGGAGTGTATGAGTGTGTTTCCATTACGGAACATTCAGTTAAATTACTGTGTGACTGCTCAGCTGGGTGGGTCACCTTAAAGCCGAGCTGTGCGGCTTTGATAGCAGCGACATAACCGCCTGGACCGGAGCCGACCACTGTGACGTCTGCATCGACTGCAGAGGAAACACAGAAACTTTTACCACAGGTGCATGACAGCAGAGCAGAAATCAGACATCAGGGGCAACAAGGGCGGAACACGCCGCCTGTTCTCCATCCATCCATCCATCTTCTACCGCTTATCCGGGGCCGGGTCGCGGGGGCAGCAGTCTAAGCAGGGACACCCAAACTTCCCTCTCACCAGACACTTCCTCCAGCTCCTCTGGGGGAATCCCGAGGCGTTCCCAGGCCAGCCGAGAGACATAGTCTCTCCACCGCGTCCTGGGTCTTCCCCGGGGCCTCCTCCCAGTGGGACATGCCCGGAACACCTCCCCAGGGAGGCGTCCAGGAGGCATCCGAACCAGATGCCCGAGCCACCTCAGCTGGCTCCTCTCGATGTGGAGGAGCAGCGGCTCCACTCCGAGCTCCTCTCGGGTGACTGAGCTTCTCACCCTATCTCTAAGGGAGCGCCCAGCCACCCTTCGAAGGAAACTCATTTCGGCCGCCTGTATTCGCGATCTCATTCTTTCGGTCACTACCCAAAGCTCATGACCATAGGTGAGGGTAGGAACGTAGATTGACCGGTAAATCGAGAGCTTCGCCTTCCGGCTCAGCTCCTTCTTCACCACAACAGACCGGTACAGCGACCGCATTACTGCGGAAGCTGCACCGATCCGTCTGTCAATCTCCCGCTCCATTTTCCCCTCACTCGTGAACGAGACCCCGAGATACACAAACTCCTCCACTTGGGGCAGGAGCTCTCCTCCGACCCAGAGAGGACAGACTACCTTTTTCCGGTCGAGAACCATGGCCTCAGACTTGGAGGTGCTGATTCTCATCCCAGCCGCTTCACACTCGGCTGCAAACCGTCCCAGTGCACACTGGAGGTCCCGGCTCGATGAAGCCAACAGGACAACATCATCTGCAAAAAGCAGAGATGAAATCCTATGGTTCCCGAACCAGATCCCCTCCGGTCCCTCGCTGCGCCTAGAAATTCTGTCCATAAAAATTATGAACAGAACCGGTGACAAAGGGCAGCCCTGCCGGAGTCCAACATGCACTGGGAACAGGTCTGACTTACTGCCGGCAATACGAACCAAACTCCTGCTCCGGCCATACAGGGACCTAACGGCCCTCAACAGAGGGCCACGGACCCCATACTCCCAGAGCACCTCCCACAAGATGCCGCGAGGGACACGGTCGAACGCCTTCTCCAAGTCCACAAAACACATGTGGACTGGTTGGGCGAACTCCCATGAACCCTCCAGCACCCTGCGGAGGGTATAGAGCTGGTCCAGTGTTCCGCGGCCAGGACGAAAACCACATTGCTCCTCCTTAATCCGAGGTTCGACTATAGGCCTAATTCTCCTCTCCAGTACCCTGGCGTAGACTTTCCCAGGGAGGCTGAGGAGTGTGATCCCCCTGTAGTTGGAGCACACCCTCCGGTCCCCCTTTTTAAAAAGAGGGACCACCACCCCGGTCTGCCAGTCCAGCGGCACTGCCCCCGATTGCCACGCGATGTTGCAGAGGCGTGTCAACCAAGACAGCCCCACAACATCCAGAGACTTAAGGTACCCAGGGCGAATCTCATCCACCCCCGGTGCCTTGCCGCCGGGGAGCTTTTTGACTACCTCGGCAACTTCAGCACAGGTGATGAACGAGTCCACCACTGAGTCATCAGCCTCCGCTTCCATAATGGAAGGCGTGTTGGTGGGATTGAGGAGGCCCTCAAAGTACTCTTTCCACCGTCCAACCACCCCCTCAGTCGAGGTCAACAGCTCCCCACCTCCACTGAATACAGTGTTGGCAGAGTACTGCTTCCCCCTCCTGAGGCGCCGGACGGTTTGCCAGAATCTCTTTGAGGCTGACCGATAGTCCTCCTCCATGGCCTCCCCGAACTCCTCCCAGGCCCGAGTTTTTGCCTCTACAACTGCCCTCGCTGAAGCACGCTTGGCCTGCCGATACCTATCAGCTGCTTCAGGAGTCCCACAAGCCAACCAGGCCCGATAGGACTCCTTCTTCAGCTTGACGGCATCCCTGACCTCCGGTGTCCACCACCGGGTCCGGGGATTGCCGCCACGACAGGCACCAGAGGCCTTGCGGCCGCAGCTTCGGACTGCTGCATCGACAATGGAGGTGGAAAACATAGTCCACTCCGACTCAATGTCTCCAGCCTCCCTCGGAATCTGGGTGAAGCTCTCCCGGAGGTGGGAGTTGAAGATCTCCCTAGCGGAGGGTTCGGCCAAACGCTCCCAGCAGACCCGCACAGTACGTTTGGGCCTGCCGGGCCCGTCCAGCCTCTTCCCCCGCCAACGGATCCAACTCACCACCAGGTAGTGATCAGTTGACAGCTCAGCCCCTCTCTTCACCCGAGTGTCCAAAACACAAGGTCGAAGGTCGGCTGACACGATTACAAAATCGATCATCGACCTCCGGCCTAGGGTGTCCTGGTGCCAGGTGCACCGATGGACAACCTTGTGCTCGAACATGGTGTTCGTTATGGACAAACCATGCCCAGCACAGAAGTCCAATAACAAAACACCACTCGGGTTCAGATCGGGGAGGCCGTTCCTCCCAATCACGCCTCTCCAGGTGTTACTGTCACTGCCCACGTGGGCGTTGAAGTCTCCCAGCAAGATGACAGAGTCCCCGGTTGGGGTGCCATCCAGCACCCCTCCCAGAGACTGTAAGAAGGTCAAGTACTCTACACTGCTGTTCGGCGCATACGCCGAAACCACAGTGAGAGACCTCTCCCCAACCCGGAGGCGCAGGGAGGCGACCCTCTCACATACTGGGGAAAACTCCAACACATGGCAGCTAAGCTGTGGGGCTATAAGCAAGCCCACACCAGCCCGCCGCCTCTCACCATGGGCAACTCCAGAATAGAAGAGAGTCCAACCCCTCTCAAGGAGTTGAGTTCCAGAACCCAAGCTGTGCGTGGAGGCGAGCCCGACTATATCTAGTCGGTACCGCTCGGCCTCCCGCACAAGCTCAGGCTCCTTCCCCCCCAGCGAGGTGACATTCCATGTCCCCAGAGCCAGTTTCTGTGTCCGGTGATCAGGTCGCCGAGGCCCCCGCCTTCGACTGCCGCCTGTTCTGTGATGTATATCTATAAATATGTAACCATGATTCTTCACAACCAGAAACAACTGATGAACTCAGGTGGAAACAATAATAAAACAATCATTCTTTTGTTGATTCAATAACTGTTTGGAATTAATAACATGTTAATAAAGTCTGATCACATGACTTATCATACTTGCTGCTTTGTCAGCATAGGTTCTGACAGACAGAGCTGCAGCTCCGTGCAGTTTACAGGGAAGATGGTGGCTCCGCTGTGAGGAAAAGGAAACAGAAACACGCCGTTAGAATACTTTCTTCAGACATGTGTGGGCTACACTTATCATCACCCTTTTATACAACAGCTCTGACATGGAAAGTCAATCAGAGGTCAGCACAGAAGATTCCTCCAGACATCATCTGAATTTACAGTGTGTGGACTCTTCAGTTCATCCTGCAGATTTCTGTAGGACGACTGTGACGACTTTTAAAAACTGCGAACAATCTTTCTGGAAATGATGATGTCTGCAGTGAATCATGTGTCCTGCTGGAATGTGGAACTCCAGTTTGTTTTCAGCTTCCTGTTAAGTGTTTATTAAACACGTTGCAGGTATTTGATGGATTTGAACTAGTTATACATGGCTGAGATACAGCAGAGGCTACGATCTGGAGTTTAAAAGTAACTATAAGTCATAATTTCATGGAGATGCTATAAAACTGTCAGCATGTGTGATGGGGTAAAAATAATTTAGATGATTTTGGATTATTATATCTTATAAGATTTAAACATAAAGAAATAAAATCCATTTATTTCACAGGGTCAGTTCTTTCTTCCTTCTACAGTTAAGGTGTTTTGCTAACTGCTGCTAGCTGTCAGCTAGGACACACTCATCTGTCAGTCCAATCACACCTGTTATCAAATATGTTCACATCAATATAGCTTCTGAAACAGCACGGCTAACATGTGCTAACCGGCTGATCAGTTTGTGGTGTCACAGTTTGTGAAACCAGGCCATCAATGACAAAGTTTATGACGTATTAAGAGTTTTAGGTAACCAGTGCTAACTAGCTTAGCATGCTTACTGTGACGTGAGAGTCAAGTGTAAAGTCGAACAGCGTGCCACATTTTCTTTAGTTATAGTAACTTTAACAGCTTGACACAACACAGACACACGTTTCCCAAACTGTTCACAGCTGAACTGTTCACATACAAACTTACTGACATAACGAGTTTACCTGAAAAACTCCAAGCAACATGTAACACATGTAACACCAAAAGTTGCCATTTCTATCTAGGTACGAACATTTTTGAGCATTTTACACACGCCGAACCAAGATACAAATCATAAAAACATGGCGACTATATCACAAACATAAGAAGTTGATTATTTGGTGGATAGACACCACAACAACTCCAAACTGCAGCTGTTCCAGTTGGACCTGGCGTTAGATTCTGTCCAGACTTCAGTCAGGCAGAGCTGTTAGCTAACCTGCTAGCAAGGCCAGTGGCAGTAAATATAACACCAGCGCGACCAACATCCACAGACAGCAGCGTGGAAGTGGTCCGGACAACCCGAGGTGTTTACTGGGACAATGACAAGCGTCCTTACCGTGGCCAGAGAGCGGTATAACTGTGTCCAGCTCTGCATTTTGTCTGTGTCCCGTCGCAGGATCAGTAACCTACAGCAGGCCGGCCATCCAAGGACTCCCGTCATTGCGCAAGCGCAGTACCAGTCCGCCAGAAAACACGCCTGCGTGTCGCTTCTAGATGACGTCAGACACTGTGAAAGTGTAGAAATACTCAAGTAAACAGCTTGGACTGGGATTTGGGGGGGGGGGGGGGGGATACTCTCCTTCCCTCTCCTCTCCTCTCCTCTCTCTCCTCTCCTCTCTCTCCTCTCCTCTCTCTCCTCTCCTCTCTCCTTCCCTCCCTCTCCTCTCCTCTCCTCTCTCCTTCCCTCTCCTCTCTCTCCTCTCCTCTCCTCTCTCCTTCCCTCCCCTCTCCCTCCTTTCCTTGCCTCCCCTCTCTCTCCTCTCCTCTCTCCTTCCCTCCCCTCTCTCTCCTCTCCTCTCTCCTTTTCTCCCTCTCCTTCCCTCCCCTCTCTCTCCCCTCCTCTCCTCTCCTCTCTCCTTCCCTCCCCTCTCCCTCCTCTCCTCTCCTCTCCTCTCCTCTCTCCTTCCCTCTCTCCCCTCTCTCTCCTCTCCTCCCTCCTTCCCTCTACCTGTGCATGTAAAAAAGTTGCAGTTATCATTTGCAAAGCACTTGAATTGATGCTGCTCTCTAGCTGCAGAGACAAAGCCGGTGGACATTTGAATTATTTTCTGTGAACTGGAACATCAGAGCATTTAGAGCAGGGCTCAATAACCATCACTGGATGGAGGAGGATGAGGAGGATGAGGGGAGAGAGGACCCAAACAGATTGTTCCCAAGCATACGGAATGGACATGATATGTGAAAACATTAGCTGACATAAGTCAGAACTCCTTTATTTATCCCCGAGGGGAAGTTCTTTCTTTATGTGTTCGGAGTATCGGATGAGGAGACATCAAGTCACACCAAGCTCTCTTTATTGACCGACTTCATGCAGAATTTATGCAGAACAATAAACATCGTCTGTCTTCCTATTAAATACAGAAAATGAAATGTCATTCGTCTCATCACACACAGCAGAGGAAGTAATGTCATGCCAAAAAAAAGTTTCACATGGTTTCAGAAGAACAGCCCACTGTTGACTCTTTAAGTAAAAATAAATACCAGCAGTGTCACATGATGCAGTTTGATGAACCGTTTATTCAGAGCTACGCTGGGGCTCAAGTCGAAGGCGGATTTCTCCTCTGTTTTCACTGATCACACACATTTATCATCTTAAATAAATATAAAACCATCTGTGGCATGATGTCGGGTGGCGGCTGCTCTGAGCCACGCGGTTCACGGCGACGCCCTCTGTGACATCACAGGTGGACAGGTGAGCCCTCAGGAGTAGAACTTACTGTTGTTTATCTTCTTCTCTTTTGTCCTGCAGCGGAATGAAGCAAAAATAAATTAAATTAAAAGGATTGGCATTAAAAGCTCAGCTCAGGATCAATTAGCAGATAAAGAACTGATCAGACCCTCACACACTTTGTGACCCGCAGGATTCATCATCACAGCCATGTTGTGACCTAACATTTACTTTTTACCAACTATGGACACAGAGCCTGCAGTTCTGTCTGTGGCCACAGGATGGCAGTGGACTGCCTTTATAAGTCATGCTGCTGTCACATAAAGCTGACTTCCTGTTCCCACAAGGTGGCGCTATGACTGTCAGAGAACATTGCTGTGTTCATGTAAAACTTCATATGCAAATACAAGTGAAGTTTGTGGAAGTTATTGCCACTTCCTGTTTCAATAAAAACGATGGTCCGACTGTTCATCTTCAAAGAGTCAAATGTTAAATGTAAAGTTAGACACCGTCTGGACCTTTCTAGGCTGCCGACATGGGACAGAAAAACTGTTAAACTAAACTAACTCCACATCGCCCCCCTGTGGAGCTGAGGTCTTGCCTTTGTTTCTCGCTGGTGCTGTACTCCCTGCTCAGGCTGTTGTGCTGCCGCGGTGCGGCGGGCCGCTGGAGGTTGGTCTGAGTGTCGTACAGGAAGGGCTCGCTAAGCTCAGCCTGCTTCTTCCTCAGCTGGTTGGAGGACGAGTACAGCTCCTCCTCAGTTCTCTGAAGGACATGGCACAGTCACAGAAATGCTCTGAGTGCGTGTGTGTGTGTGTGTGTGTGCACTCACTCCTGCTTGCTGTATGTTTAAGTAGACCAGCAGAGAGGCCAGTTCCAGGTCCTCACTGTAGCCGTTCTTTAAAGGGACAGAGCGGTAACCTGCAGAGGTCACGAGAATCAGAAGAGGTTTTAGTGTGTGTGAACATGCTGTGTGTGTGTGTGTTAACGTGCTGTGTGTGTGTGTTAACGTGCTGTGTGTGTGTATGTGCTGTGTGAACGTGCTGTGTGTGTGTGTGTATGTGTGTGTGTGTGTGTGTGTGAACGTGCTGTGTGTGTGTGTGTGAATGTGCTGTGTGTGTGTTAACGTGCTGTGTGTGTGTCCCACCTGAGCGGAGGCCTTTGACAGGAAACGTGGCCTGGGCCAGGAAGTTGGGGTCTGAGAACATGTCCTCCTCGTTGACCACGAAGCGCAGGAAGGTGAGCTCTGGCTCATGCACGGAGAAGGTCACGCACTCTGTGGGGGCTTTCCACACCGGGTTCAGACCGTTGTCACCTGTGGAACAGAAACAGGGTCAAACCAGACTACCACAGCAGAAAGTTCCAGGAACTACTGAAGCCTGAAGGACTCCTGAGCAGGAACCAGCATGTCCCCCTCGGCCCCTCTTACGGTAGACGATGGTCTTGAACTTCTCCTCCGTGTGTCCGCACAGCTCAATCTCCACAAACGGACTGGCGATGCTGCGGCCGGGTTTGGGGAGGTGTCGGGCAGCAATCACCTGCAGGCGACAAACATCATGTCCTCTGCACCGACAGGACCTGTGTGTATGTGTGTGAGTGTGTGACATACCCGGACCATGATGTTGTACTTGACCTTCTTCTTCTCCTGTTGGGGGTCGTAGTCGTCGGTCCGCATGAGCTCTGGCTGCAGCACGTAGCCTGTGCATCCATTCAGACTGAAGAGGGCGCTGTTCAGCTGCATGTACTTATCTGTGTGGATGCACACGAATGACATGAACCTCTGCTGTACATGCGCGCTGTCACACTGCCGCACCTCAGTGGTCTTTACCTGCTGTCTGATAGTTGAGAGCCACCATGTGACACCCAAGCACCCACATTGGGTACGGGTCGTAGTTGGAGGACTCCACCCGCTGGCCTTTCGGGTAGATGCGGCTCAGCGCCTTGCGGTTGTACTGCAGGAAGTCTTTGGTGCGGCTCTTTCCTGGTAACTTGTTCTCCACGAAGGAGCGGACCTCTTTGTAGCTGTAGCTGTCTGCAGAGGCGGGACGGATCAAAAACTTAGTTGTGTGTGTGTGCGGAGGGCATTTGTGTAACACAGGAAGCTGTGTAGACTTTAATCTTTCCCCCTGGTCACATCCTGCAGGTTCAGTAAAGGTATTTAAATAAGGAGGTCAGGTGTGTGTGTGTGTGTGTGTCTTTACCAAAGCGGTCCTTCTCCTTGCTGCGCGGCTGACAGTAGACCACCAGGTCTGACATCTCCATGGCAACCTCTGCCTTCTTCTCCACTTGCACCTGCTGTATCATCTGAGATTGGACAGAAAAACAGCCACTTCCTGTTTGTATGGCGTCAGACCATACAAACAGGAAGCTCTGCGGTCTGCTTCAAACGCCGTGCTCAGACGTGGTTGGACACAGAAGGCAGAAGCTAAACCTGCTCTAAGAGAGAGCAGCAGAGGCGGAGACACTGACCTCCTGCTCCCGGTGGTACTGCTGGCTCATGGCCCTCTGTGTGATGTCCCAGGCCACCTGGTACCACTCGAACAGCTCCTCCAGGGTGTTTGATGCCAGGTCGAACTCCATGTCGTCATCCTGGGAGGCCTGCAGGGTCAACACGTGGGGCTTCCTGTTTTTACCGCTCTTCACTAGAAAGACATGAATACCACAATTTAGATACAAAGAACTGAGGGACCAGGACGTGCTAACATGCTAACACAGTCACAGTCACTTCCTGCTTTGCCTTGTAGAAGCTGAGTTAGGTCAGGTTGCAACATAACAGTTTCACACTGTTCAACAGACAGAGGAAGATGGTGTCTCAGAGGAAGCTTTGATCCCCCCAGGCGCAGCGTGACCATGTCAAACAGACTCTAAGTGAACTCACAGTGTTGGACGTTGCACTTGGAGATGTCCACAACTCCCTTACACAGCTCACCCAGCGGGTTGTCTTCCATTTCCTGTTTGACACACACAGATTATTTCCTGTCTCTGTGCGGACTGAGCGTCCAGTCGAACTCTGGCCTGACCTGTGATCTGTTGTCCGCCTGGTTGTTGTCGGACACCAGCTCCACATAGTTAGCAGGGAAGAACAGCTGTAGCTTTCCACCGTAGTCTCCTTTCCACCTACAGACAGACTACAGACAGTCAGACCGGTTCAGCCACACGTCCCGCTCAGCCTGGTGCTGGACGCGGACTCACCATCCGTTGTTCTCTTTGGACACATTGTGTATCAGAGCTCCTTTGCTGAAGCTGAGCTCGTCTGGCCTCTTAGCCTGGTAGCTATATAACGCTCTGACAGTGTTCTGAGGCTGAAAACACAAACACACGACAGAGACTCACAGTTTGAACTCTGGGTTCCTTTATAACCTCACAGCCTGTCACATGTTTGGGGAGTGATCTTTGTTGTCCTGTCTGTGGATTCGAGTCTGAACTCTTTAAAGGTGGCTGTGTGACCTTTTCCAGCCTGATGCTTGTATGAGCTCCTCACAACCTAATGATCCCATAAAACAGTTCCACAAACAGGCTGTGAAGTTCAGACCCTGATACAATGGATGGATCCTGAAGTCTAACATTCCTGTCTCAGTGCTTTGATCGGGTCTCTGTCTACTCTCAGGACCTGTGTAAAACCTGTTTTTATGCAGTAATGTGCTGTAAACAGCAGCTGTATACAGACCAGCGCCGGCTCGATCTCGTTGGGTTCCACGTACGTCTTCACGTCATACAGAGAGCCGCAGTTTTTCTCCTGTGAAGCACAGCGGACCATTAGCAGGACATAAATGCACAGCGGCGAGGGTGCAGCGCTGCTCTGATGTCTGAACACACTCACTGTGCTGAAGCGCTCCACCAGCTCCGGCGTGACCGGGTATCGCAGCTTGATCTTACGATACAGCGGCTTCTTCTTGAAGTAGTTGACCAGCTCCACCAGGCTCTGGAACTCTGTGGTGGTGCCCAGCAGGTACATGTTGCCCTCCTTCTCGATCCGGCAGTGTTTTACTTTACCGTCCCCCCTGAGGGAGAGAGAGAGAGATAACACCACCTCCTCCCACCAGGCTCTGGGTCTCTGCAAAGCGCCATACAAAGTGTGGTACCTGAATGTGATGGCAAAGGAGTCTCCTTCTCCCTCCCTCTGCCGGATGAGGAAGGCTCCGTCTCTGGGAATCCTCATCAGGTAGTCCTCCGCCTGGCCCCGACTCAGGTTGCTGTAAAACCACCTGCAGAGCACAAACACAACAGCACCTGTGTGTCATCAGCAGCGCAGTGTGTCATCAGGTGAGAGGCGAGCTCAATGTCAGCAACGACCGCACTCAGTGTGTGTGTGTGTCACACACACCCTTCCTGCAGGTGTGGGTTAGACTTTGGGACGGCATCTGTGAGGCGCAGCTCGAAGTCCTGGCAGCGCAGCGGCGACTCCTGGTAGTGCTGGATCAGGGAGTACACGGTGGGGAAGTGCAGGTTTGGAGTCAGGAAGAAGTAGGCATGTCCGCCCTCTGAGCCGGAGCGGATACGGCAGTGCTGGACTCTCCCACCGCGCCTGAAGTACACACAGAGCAAAACACACAAAAAATAAATATGGCCATCAAACGTGTGCACACAGAGCGGAACGAAACCAACTGATAACATGGAAATTACACAAAAGGAGTAACGCAATGAGCCACTGAGCTTCAACACCACGCTGCAGGAAGCCTGTGACATCACACCTTTCAGTCAGTGACAGGATGTGTCTGTTTTAGGAGGGTTTTTCACAAACAGGCTGATAAACTAGACTCTGTACAGCATTAAACACCCACAGGTCTGTCACTTGTTGGCGTCCTCTGGAAACATTATGTGTGTGTCTATGCAGCAGGTAGATTGTGTAAGTTGTGTGGTGAGCGTGCAGTTTGCTCAGCTCTGTGAGCCACCACCGCTCTCAGCTCTGAGGCGCTCTGTGAGGTGTAAACCTGCACACGCGTGGTTTCCAGCATGAAGAAGGAGCTGTGATGGTGACACACAGACACGCAACAGAGGCTGAAACAAACCGGAGTGATCCTTTACAACATGGCGTGGCACTGACGTACCAGAAGGACAGGGTGTAGCCTGTCGCGCAGGTGTCGCTGTCTCGGACCAGGAAGGTGCCGTCCGTCCCTCCGGTCTCTGCGCAGTAATCGTAGATCAGCCGCTCGGCCATTTGCCGGCCCTCCTTCATGCGGCCGTGAAACCACGGCTCCGAACAGTGCAGGTCCTGGTACTGAGACGCACAAAAGTTCTCTTTACTCACAACAGTCATGCATTCAAAGTCCAGGACGTGTGATGCTGCAGTGCATTTGAATACCCTCCTGGGATCCTCCTCCTCCTCCTCGTACTCCTCTGCATAGTACAGCTTGTCGTCAGAGATCACACAGTAGTGCTTGTTCCACCGCTGACGGACAGAAATGAACATTTACATTTTTACCGTCACATGCAAAACATCCTGAGTCAGAGCGGAGGCCGTACCTGGTCCACAGAGTCCCAGATCTCCAGGTCTCCCTGCTTCTCTCCCCGCCTGAAGTCTTTGGTGGTCCCACCTCCCTCCATACTGAGCTTCTTATGCTGAAACGTGGGGGAACAGAGTCAGGGGGAGGAGGAGGAGAGGATGGAGGAGGAGGAGAAGGAAGAGGAGCAGGAGAAGGTGGAGGAGAAGGTGGAAGAGGAGGAGGAGAACATAGAGGGGAGAAGGAGGAGAAGGAGCAGGAGAAGGTGGAGGAGAGGAAGGAAGAGCACCTTGAGTATGATCTTCCCCTTCAGCTGTGTGGGAGAGGGCAGCTGCTCGGCCATCTGCTCCACAGGATCGATCAGCAGTTTGTCTCCAAAGACGTCTTTGAAGATTCGAGCCATCTGACGCTGCTGCTCTAAGGGACAGTGCTCCTCGATGGACAGGATCACCGGGAAGCTGAGACACAGAGGACAGAACAAAGAGACTCAGCGTGGCTGTCATAAACCTGCAGTGGGCTGGTCTCCGCCATTCTTACTCTGAGGCGACAAACGCATGATCGTTGATGGCTTTGACCACATCCTCAAATTTGATCTTGGTTGTCCTGGTCCAGCCGTGGTAGATGATCGGCTCCCCGGGTCCTTCCCAGCAGTCCACTGTCCACATGCAGACATTCAGCAACACACAACAAGACAGCTAAAGGCACACAGTCAAACAGAGAGAGGCTCAGGTGAAGCTTCATACTGACATTCAACACAGCGACACCCCAGACGGAGACAGCGGACATAGGCCTCTGTGGACGACTCGCTGCGAAACTGATCCCCTGTCAGATACCTGAAGGACAAGAGGAGACATCACTGATTAAGACAACCACACAAATGTCCACAAAGAAGGACACAACATGTCCACACATCCTCTTAGCTGCTGTCTGTGAGGACTCAAACTGACGTGTTGTGCGAGGAGCTGATCCAGTAGTGGGACAGAGGGTTGTTCATGTCCAGGTTGCTGATCTCAGAGACCTTCTTGTCCCATACAGAGTTCTCTTTGGAAAACAGGAAGCTGAGGAACTAACAGAAGAGAAGGTGCCGTTACTCAGAGGACAGAGTCCAAGAGACCCCGGACAGAGACATGAGATGCAGACGAAGACCCACCTCGCTGACTTTGAACTCGGGGTCGTTGGTTTTTCTCATGGTGTCGTCAATGAAGGTGGTCATCAGTTCTCTGACCTGGTTCAGGTCACTGGCCCAGGGCTCCTGCAGGGACCGGAGGATAATAAAAACCTGATGATTGTCTGGAGGAGGTTCACATCATGCTGCTGTGTCTGAACTCTTCCTGTTTACCTTCTGCTCATAGAGGAGGAATCGTTGGAAATCATGCAGCAGGACGGCCGAGGCGTCTGGCTTGTCCGTGTTACTGTCAACAAACATAAAAATAAAAACATCAGATCGCTGCTTTCACACAGAATTCATAACAAAACAGGAACTCACCCCAAAATAAAAGCACACGACTCCTTTTTGAACTCATCCAGAATCTATAAAAATTACACATGAATCAAAGCATGCAGCGTAAACACCGTCCTCATCAGAGCGGGATTAACTCAGACTAACCTCATTCTGCTCGAACATGATGAGATTATAAAATTTATGAAACTGCTCGAAGTCCAGGCGGTCCTTCTTGGCTCCCACTTCCTGTCAGAGGAGAACAGGAAGTTTATTCTCTTAGCTATCACTGACTGTTTGCATCTAAAAAAAATAAACACCTGGAATCTGTCTTTGAGAGCTCGGGAGCCGGGCATCTTGTAGTTCAGCAGCGGCAGCAGAGCCTTCAGTTCCTTCATGGACATGCTGTGAAGGACACAAACACACATGTAACATCTGATGATGATCCTGAAGCTGAAGGGTGACCAGAAAACCGGTCTTTTACCTGTTTGTCTTGGTTTGATTGACAGAATACATCTGCTTCCTCAGCCAGCTGGAGGGACGATAACACACGTCAGTGACTGGATCACACACAGCTCTGACCCCTGACCCCATCACCCTTCATCAGACTTTACAAACGCTTCACGGGCAGGACAGGTAGCAGAAACATGGAGGGCAGCAGATGCTGGAGCTGCTAACTCAGATGAAGCTTCTGACCTGTTCTACTGACCTACATCAGGTCGTGGTTTTCAGACTGATCAGGTCATGATAAGAAATGATCTCCAGGAACTGAATGTAGGTCAGCGTGACCTCTGTGTGTGTGTGTAGGTACCTCTCTATAAGAACAGGTGTCGGAGCTGCCAGAGTCTCCTCCCTCAGCAGGTTGAGTCCCGTCAGCCATTTCTGCGCCTCCTCCACGGAATCAGCTGGAAAACAAAGGACAGTGTTGCTGTGCTACATTTAACCCCTTCAGGACTGCCGCTTACACCTGAAACTAATCAGATGCTGATTATTATCGACATCTGAAGCCCGGGGCACTTCCTGGAACAACAGGGGAAACAAAAACAATCGATGCTGTTCAACCAGCAAACAGCTGCAGCTGGACCACAGTCACTGAAACAACATGCACGTCCATGAACGAAGCTTCACCTCCCAGACTGAGCGTGCTGAGGACGAACTGTGAGCCGTAGAAGATGGTGAAGCAGCTGCTCTCCTCGTGTTTGTCCTTCCCGTCCTTAAAGCGCTCAAAGTCTTTGGAGTTCCTCCCCGGACGGATCTCTCTGATCTCAAACAGGTCCACTGAAACACACACACACACATCATCATCATCATCTCTGTAGAAACAACAGCAGAGCCCTAAATCTGGCAGCGCCACGTCCGCCAAAACTCCAAATATGGACAAAGAGGGGAAGCACGAGCGGAGTTTAGGGGGGCGGCGATCGTGGAAGCAGGAAACTTGCGCTGTGATACAGCAACCACCTGTCACTCAAAGCGGCAATGCCCATAATTATGCGTAATCCGAATATAATTAAAATGAGTGAGTTGTAAAAAAATTCACCCCCCCTACAATTGACACTAGAAGAGAACCTATCATCTGAGACCAGAGTGGTTTTTTGTACCAGGCTGTAAACATGTTCATTTCTGCTGTGAAGTCGGCCATTTTAACATGGGAGTCTATGGGAAATGACTCGCTGCTGGAGCCAGCCCCCAGTGGCTGCAGCCTGAACTACAGGTTTTGACACTTCTGCATGGGCTTCAAGTTTGAGCCCCGAAGGCTGCCGCTTGGCCTCAACCCTAGGTGTGGCTCAGCAGCGCCCCCTAAGGCTGTTCTCATCAGTATTTTGTGGAGGCTAAATTTGACACTAGTAAAAATTCAGAGTAATTTTTTAAGAACAAACCTTTGTGTGTTTTTGTGTCTTTTGGATTCCGTGTAAAAGAAAACGCTGTTCTGCACTAAAGGAGCTGAGTGTTTGTGGGTGGATGTACTCACAGACGCCGTCAGTCTTGTCTGCGGTGCGACTCCACGCCACCTGCCGGGTCTCCATGATGACCTGCACAGTCAGCCGCTCCGCCTTCTGTCGGAACACCGTCATCACCACGCCCATCTCCAAGTCGCGTTTGATCAGGATCTTCCTGTACTCTGTCATCTCGCCCTGCTGCCCCGAACGAGCCATCTCTGCAGCTGAGAGGGGGCACGAGACAAGGTCACATAATCAGGCAGTGTGTTCTGATTGGTCAGCTCCATCCTGTCTGCAGTCAGAGTGTGTGTGTGCAGAATAACTCGGGTATTCAGACAGAAATCAGCTGCAGAAAGCTGCAGGTCAGACAGAGACTCTCTGAGTGTTGGTCATGTGACTGCTGCTCACATGTGACTCCATCATGGCGTCCTGCTGGTTGCTGAGGAGGACAGGTTTGTTTTTACTGAATCTTGTTGGAGTGAACTCTTTAATTTTGGAGGATTTTACAGGCCTGTTATTTATTTTCTCTCAGACTGTGCAGAACAAATTGGAAAGTGCAATCTCCGTTTTCTGAGGACACACAAACATTTCTCATGAGTTTCCCTCTCAGCTGCTGTGTGTGGTTCCTATTTCCAGAAGCAGAGAGTGACGGCCTGCAGTGTGAGGGGAAGTGTGTGTGGGTTGTAACACACGCATCAAAATGACGACATTATAACTATGTTTGTGTGTGATGAAGCAGGTGGAGTGAGACCTCACACCGTGTGTCCAGACTCAACCTTCAGCACCACACAATCCACTTTACACCACAGACCTCATCAGACCCGACGGTGCGACACATTTACTGAACCCATCCTGATGTCGGTAAAAACACATTTTTCCCACACTGGCTGCACACAGCTCCATAGGCCATCAGGCTGAACTTTGTCACTCACTATCATGAAATCTGAGGCCTGGCTCTGAAAGGGAAGTGTCGCCTTTCATCAGAGTTTCATCACTCTCACTGTTTTCTTCTCTAAAGCTTTGCCTTTATTCACAAACAGCAGCAGCGGGCAGCAAACGTCCAGTTCCTTATCTGAATGAATTCAACCTCGTCACAGCATATGCCCCACTTCACCTACCTCCACCCTGTTTGAATTGGAGTATCAAGTCTTTGCCGTAGCACTGCTGACTGAGCAGGTCAGAGCGAACAAAAGACGGTCCTTCCTGCTTCTCCTCAGCTCCACTCGTGCTCCACCTCTTTGCCTGTATTGGGATTAACCCTGAGTTTAGTTGGACTTAGTGTGTCGGTGGAGTTCCTCTTTAAAACACAAATGAGGCGCGCTCATCAGGGATGAACACGCAAATGTCAGAGCTGTGATACATATCTCACTCTGCCTGCCTTCATTTTATTATTATCACACTGTGAGTGTCTGATCTGATGTTTGGATGTGAAAGGAGTTCACAAGTCTGCACAAATCCTCAGTTTTATTTAAAAAAGTTCAATTCGTGTGTGTGTTTGTGTGTGTGTACCTGCTGAGAAGTGCGTGTGTGTGTGTGTGTGTGGTGCATATTTAACTTGCAAATCAGATATCAGCAGCCTGACAGGAAGAGGTCCGTGGTCTTTAACTAAACTGTCACAATCTCCTCACTCCTGCACTCATAAAGTCACAAATAAAAGATGGCTGACACGCAACTGTTCAGCACCAGTAGTGAACGGTCTGTAGGTCTGACGGATATTAATGATTAAAAAACCTAACTTCATGCCTTTGAGGATGTTTTCTGGTGAAAAACACCAGGCGCTGAAGGCGGGGGGGTAATAATTAACAGATTTCCTGTGAGGGACGGCCCCTGTTAGGATCTGCACACACACACACACACTGCACCTACAGTCAGCTGTGTGAGGCTATGTACAGAATCTATTCATCAGAAACAAGGATGTGATTGTTGGTGACATTTTCCGACATACACAATATCTGAGGACACACACACACACACAGTATTTAACTGTAAAAACTGATTCCTCTCTGACACACACAGAGGTGAAGTTAGGTGTTATTTTTTAGGCTGCTGTGATGACTTTTTCCAGTGTGGGTTTAGAAGAAAGTCAAACGTGTGCAGTTTAACTCTTTCCTCTCCTTCTTTCACAGATCATCAGGCTGTTTTCAGACATCTGAGCTCCTGCACAGACCCTGTGGTGTGTTTCTCTCCTGTTTCAATTATGTTTTGGTGACACAGAAGTGATGCGATCTGATCACACAATCCCGCTGGCACAAATTATTAACCAACCCTCACATAATCTGAGGTGTGGAAACATTTCTGCTGTCTGTGTTTGGAACCCGATGTTTGTTCAGAACATCCAAACACACAATATTACCACAAAGAACAAGCCACTGTACGGTTTCAAAGACACACTGCAATGAGTAATGCTACATGCTATGCTAATTTGAACATAAATCCAGCTCGGCTAATCCAGACACGGCGGGTCGGTGTGGGGCGTATGTTATTGTGAGAACAATCATGCTTCTTTATTCTGGCTGGTGACGCAGTGACAGGAATGACCTAAGCTCTACTCGAGCACTGTTCCTTTGCCTGTATTCGGATTAACCAGGAGTCTAGGTGGACTCAGCTGCTGCCAGCATGGTGGTGGTAGTCTGAGCCTCTCGCGGCTGAAATTGCTAGAATTGATGAGAAAGTAGCAGAACTGGAGAAACGTTCATCTCATATCTCGGCTTCCTTGTCTGATCTGCACTGAAACAGCTGCTGTGCCTGCTCATTGGTCAGCTGTTGGAAACATCACACCACCACAGGGATTGTGGGTAACAAGCCTAGCCTAAGCCTGCTCTGATGGTTGCAGAAGGTGTGAAGTAAACAGTTTTAACTCCATGAAGTCATTATGCAGAGAGCCCCCTATAGGACAGGAAGTTCAGTGTAGAACTCAAGTCCGCCAGTCAAACAGGTCCCACCATAAACAATAAGTAGGAACCACAAACATCTAAAACGAGGCACACAAACTGCATCAATACTGCACAACAATATTTAAACAACTTCATGAGCAACACGAACAGCTGCTGAAGGAAGCGGCTCCTGCTGTCAGTCTGAGGGTCTCACACACACACACACACACACACACACACACACACACTGCTCCTCTGAGCGTGGATCCAGGCTGCTCTGAAGTTTCCCTCCAGTCTGAGCTCAGCTCCAAACTCCACACAGACATGAACACAGCTCTGGACAAGAAGCGTGTGCGCGCAGAGCGGCTCCGTGACCCGCAGCCGCTCTGCAGCCAGTGAGATGCGGACTTCCCCTCCCGCGTCACGGCGCAGCCTGCGCCTCGCTCAGAACTCCCGCAGAGCGGCTCTTTCAGCGCAGAAACGGCCGCAGCTTACCTGAGAGGGGAAACTCTGTGTGCGGATTCCTCTCGGGGGGCACGCCGCTCTATCCGCTCATGATCCGGAGGGTCTGAAGCGGAGCGCGGAGGATGGACGGCCAGCCGCGGCGGGACGGTCAGTTCCTCTATCCGCGCGTGTGCACAAGGAAGTAAAAGTTCAGTAGAAACATAAAGAGTCCGGAAGAGAGGACGGTATCTATGCAAAGTGAGAGAGCGCAGAGGGACGGCGGCTCTGACTGCAGCATCACATGGATCACCACACACTGCTTCTCAACGTGAGGGACGCGGGCTCCTTTAGGGGCCCCTGAAGTAGTCAGAGGGGCCTCAACAGAGAAGTGTTTTTTTTTACTCTTACCACCCGTGGAGCGATTTATCTGTTCTCTGTTCTCGTGGAGTATGGAACAGCCGTAAGAGTTAAAAAAAAAGTTTGTTTCGGCACGGAGGTACCATACTCCGCAAGACGTGTGTGCAGAACTCCTCATACGGCCTCCTACGCAGCGCACGTCACACACTAAAGGTTGACAATGCAATTGTATTGTAAATTGTGTGCACAGTCGTGGTTACCTGGCCTAACGAGCTGATAATGCTTTGTTCTCGTGGAGTATGGATCCAGCTTTACAGGGAGAGAAGATCCTTAACGTTCTGTCCCACAGGGGGCACTGTGCGCACAGTCCACAGCAAGTGGCAGCCTCCAGGGCTCAGACTTAAAGCCCATGTGGAAGTGTCAGAACTTGTAGTTCACGCTGCAGCCACTGGGGGCTGGCTCCAGAAGCGAGTAATTTCCAATAGACTCCCATGTTAAAATGGCCGACTTCACAGCAGAAATGAACATGTTTACAGCCTGGTACAAAAAACCCTTCTGGTCTCAATGATAGGTTCTCTTCTAGTGTCAGCTGTACGGGGGTGAATTGTTTTACAACTCCCTCATTTTAATTATATTCAGACTTAAAATTACCCATAATTATGGGCGTTGCAGCTTGAGTGACAGGCGGTTGCTGTATCACTGCGCGAGTTTCCTGCTTCCACGATCGCCGCCCCCCTAAACTCCGCTCGTGCTTCCCCTCTTTGTCCATATTTGGAGTTTAGGTGGACTGTGACCTCCAACATGGCGGTCAGAGCGTCCCGGAGCCTCCCACCGAGCTTCAAAACGGCTCTTCAGAAACAAACGGGTGACGTCACGGAAGCTCTGTCCAGATTTTACTGTCAATGGTCCACAGTGAACGGAGACCAAACATGTAAAGTTCATTAAATTAAATGTTGTTTTCTTAAGATGTGTGTGTGTGTGGCATGTTTCCATTTAATTAAATTATGATGGCATTCATCAGTCAGTAAAGGTCAGCAGAAGAGTCTGAGTCCTGACTGCAGGATATGACCACAGCACAGCACCCGTCGTGGCTGCCGGACCTGAGAGGCCGCTGCAACCAGCCTGCACCAAGTGCTGAAAGATGCGTCTTTAATGTTACTGAACTGTTTTGTGGGGCCGGACTGTTTATGTATCATTTGTGGGGAAATGTAAACATGTGTTAAAGATGTTAATAATAATGGTACTTATAGTATCAGTCCCCACTGACCTCCGTGTGTAAGCGTCCACATGTACAGCAGAAATCAACCGGCCTGGAATAATCTTTATAGAAGAACTCACCTGTCTGAATAAGGGCGTGGCCACGTTGAGTGACAGGTGTCCCAGGTGTGTCCGCTCGCCTCAGCTACAGATCTTTAATCTTTTCTGGATTAACCAAGAGAAAGATAAAACATAAACACAGGGTCCGTATGTCTGACATCAAAGAACCATAAACACATGACATGAAGGGTCTAAATATTCTGTGGAAGCAGGCTCAGTGGGATGCAGTTAGATTATAGAAGAGATTTGCATGTGTAACCTGCCTTAGTCATTTGCATGCAGCCTGGTAGAAGGGGGGGGGTGAACACAGGCGGCCTTTGAGCCTCTGGTTTTATGTTAGTGCAAACAGTCTGTGTTCATGGAGACATTTATGGAGTCAGGCACGACACAAACATAACACTGATATCACACACTAATATATGATGCCACGTGGTCGGCTTGTGTTAAGCCATTAAAGTCTCAGAACCGAGTGACGTCTCACCTAAAGAAAAGCTGCTGATGCTCGGAATCAAAGAGCAGTTTCACAGACGGCATCCTTTAAGGAAAAAAGGACTCTGGGACATATTAAATCCTGAGGCCGGAGGGATCAAAGATGGCTGCCTGCTGCGACGCCTTCTAAGGGAAGAAGCTCCTGAACTCTACACATCTCTCAGTGATTAGTAGGAAGTAAAAGGTCAGCAGTGACAGTAACACCTGGAGAGGCGTGATTGGGAGGAACGGCCTCCCCGATCTGAACCCGAGTGGTGTTTTGTTATTGGACTTCTGTGCTGGGCATGGTCTGTCCATAACGAACACCATGTTCGAGCACAAGGTTGTCCATCGGTGCACCTGGCACCAGGACACCCTAGGCCGGAGGTCAATGATCGATTTTGTATTCGTGTCATCTGACCTTCGACCTTGTGTTTTGGACACTCGGGTGAAGAGAGGGGCTGAGCTGTCAACTGATCACTACCTGGTGGTGAGTTGGATCCGTTGGCGGGGGAAGAGGCTGGACATGCCCGGCAGGCCCAAATGTACTGTGCGGGTCTGTTGGGAGCGTTTGGCCGAACCCTCCGCTAGGGAGATCTTCAACTCCCACCTCCGGGAGAGCTTCACCCAGATTCCGAGGGAGGCTGGAGACATTGAGTCGGAGTGGACCATTTTTTCCACCTCCATTGTCGATGCAGCTGTCCGAAGCTGCGGCCGCAAGGCCTCTGGTGCCTGTCGTGGTGGCAATCCCCGGACCCAGTGGTGGACACCGGAGGTCAGGGATGCCGTCAAGCTGAAGAAGGAGTCCTATCGGGCCTGGTTGGCTTGTGGGACTCCTGAAGCAGCTGATAGGTATCGGCAGGCCAAGCGTGCTGCAGCGAGGGCAGTTGTAGAGGCAAAAACTCGGGACTGGGAGGAGTTCGGGGAGGCCATGGAGGAGGACTATCGGTCAGCCTCAAAGAGATTCTGGCAAACCGTCCGGCGCCTCAGGAGGGGGAAGCAGTACTCTGCCAACACTGTATTCAGTGGAGGTGGGGAGCTGTTGACCTCGAGGGGGTGGTTGGATGGTGGAAAGAGTACTTTGAGGGTCTCCTCAATCCCACCAACACGCCTTCCATTATGGAAGCGGAGGCTGATGACTCAGTGGTGGACTCGTTCATCACCTGTGCTGAAGTTGCCGAGGTAGTCAAAAAGCTCCCTGGCGGCAAGGCACCGGGGGTGGATGAGATTCGCCCTGGGTACCTTAAGTCTCTGGATGTTGTGGGGCTGTCTTGGTTGACACGCCTCTGCAACATCGCGTGGCAATCGGGGGCAGTGCCGCTGGACTGGCAGACGGGGGTGGTGGTCCCTCTTTTTAAAAAGGGGGACCGGAGGGTGTGCTCCAACTACAGGGGGATCACACTCCTCAGCCTCCCTGGGAAAGTCTACGCCAGGGTACTGGAGAGGAGAATTAGGCCTATAGTGGCTGGACCAGCTCTATACCCTCCGCAGGGTGCTGGAGGGTTCATGGGAGTTCGCCCAACCAGTCCACATGTGTTTTGTGGACTTGGAGAAGGCGTTCGAGAGAAGGCCCTCTGCTGAGGGCTGTTAGGTCCCTGTATGGCCGGAGCAGGAGTTTGGTTCGCATTGCCGGCAGTAAGTCAGACCTGTTCCCAGTGCATGTTGGACTCCAGCAGGGCTGCCCTTTGTCACCGGTTCTATTCATAATTTTTATGGACAGAATTTCTAGGTGCAGCGAGGGACCGGGTGATGGGGATCTGGTTCGGGAACCATAGGATTTCATCTCTGCTTTTTTCAGATGATGTTGTCCTGTTGGCTTCATCGAGCCGGGACCTCCAGTGTGCACTGGGACGGTTTGTAGCCGAGTGTGAAGCTGCTGGGATGAGAATCAGCACCTCCAAGTCTGAGGCCATGGTTCCAGGACGCGGTGGAGAGACTATGTCTCTCGGCTGGCCTGGGAACGCCTCGGGATTCCCCCAGAGGAGCTGGAGGAAGTGTCTGGTGAGAGGGAAGTCTGGGTGTCCCTGCTTAGACTGCTGCCCCCGCGACCCGGCCCCGGATAAGCGGTGGAAGATGGATGGATGGATGGATGGTCAGCAGGGGCTGCCATCTTGGACTGATGATGTCAGGAAGGCCTTCATCACTGCACATGCTCCGGTTATGAATGATGTCACCAGATCAAGATGCATCCCATTTCTTTGGTGGTCTGTCTCCAGTCTGCACTGCTGCTGTGAGGACTGTGCTCCCAGCAGGAAATGGATCTGGATCAGGTGCCTACCTGTACAATCCAAGATGGCTGCCTTGTACATGAACAGAGTGAAAGCTGTAGTAATAATTTATTATCATTTCAGGTTGTTTCTTAACATCAGTCCCGTGTGTGTCTGTGGACATGCTGCTGAAGTAAAAACACCACACAACGCACAACGGTAGTAGAAGTAGTCAGTCTGATAAAACAACAAGTCCACATGTGGATCCAGTCTGTGAAACACTGATGTGTTCATGAGCAGCAGGAGGAGCAGAACGTCCTGAACGTCCTGTCCTAACACAGAAATGTATCATTGAGCTTCACATGAATAAGCTGAGTGTTTGAACCTACCCGCCTTCATCAGACAGGAATTCTAACAACAGCACTGTGAAAAGTTTTTCTCAAGCTTCGGCTGATGTGTGAACACACCCTCGGTTTTCACACGTCAGTCTTGACAGTTTGCTGCGCTGATGTCGCCGCAGTCAGACCTGTAAACCTGGAGGTGCTGCTGTGGAGGCAGAGGAGGATCCGAGTATTGTCAGGACCAGGCAGCACAGCTGTCCGTCACTCCTCCTGCTCTTCCTCCGGCTCCCTGAGGCCCTGACTGTGCAGAGTCTTCCCCGCCATCTCCATCATGGCCTGGACCTCTGGATCCACATCCAGGATGCTCTTCTTCCCCTCCCCCTCCTCACCCTGATGCACAAAACAAACACACACACAGCAAACCAAGCCACTGGTCTTTAGACGGAAACAGCTGGGATGTAAATGAGTGTGTCTCTCTGTAGTGCACTCGGTTACATGCCTGATGTGTCCGACGTGAAACTTTATTTAGCTTTAAAACCAATCAGAGCTTCCTGCCCTCCTGTTGTTTTTTAGTGTGTTGTAATGCTTGGTCAGCAGCTTCATACCTCCTCTGGTTCTGGAGGTTTTCCCACTGCCCACACCTCCAGTGAGTCCACTGTGAAGTCCTCGTCTGCGGACAGCGGAGGGCTGCCGTACGTGGTGCATTTAGGTCGCGCGCGGCTATGACCGCGGCCGAAGTCACAGTCCAGCCACAGGCCGAAGTAGTTGTGCTGACCGCCCATGCCCTGATAAAGGACAGAAAGACACAAGGACACTTAGACATGGTACATTTCTGCTGGTCCTCGTGGTCCTCAGACTGTCACAGATCATTTTACTGAATAAATAAATGACCAAGTCTCATTTGTTTGGTCTGACATAAAGACTGATGTACTTTAAAGCTGACATTAGAGATCCAATAAAGTGCAGAAACATGTGATCGTTAGAGGAAACAAGCAGCACTACAGCTCTCTGCTGAAGTGGTGCCGCCTCACCAGTCCGTTGGGCATGGTCTGCTGGTTCTGGTTGAGGTACATGAAGTGTTGGTTGTATCCTGTTGCAGTATAAACTCTCAGTCTGGGGAACACAGTAAACAGGAAGCATCTGGAGTCACCTGCACACACACGTATACAAAGTATGAAGACAGTCAGCAGGATTACTTCCTCATTGTGTCATTGTGTCAGTGTTTTATTGTGGATGTAGTGTGCTGGTACTGAGCTCTGTGTGAAGGCAGAGCTGATAAACCAAAGAGGACGTCCGTCATATCTAAGGGCTGTGAGTCACACAGACATGGCGGTAGGACTGGATAGAGCTGGACTCTGGTCTCACCCTGGAACTGAGGCTTGACCTCCCAGGCGTGGGAGGCGAAGCCCCCAAAGACGTGCCCCTTCGTGTCTTTGATGAGCAGCAGCGTGGCCCCCCGCTTCATCAGGCCTGAAACCATCCTGGTAAAGCTCTCCCCGTGCAGTTGTGTGGAAAACACCAACCTCCAGGGGGCGCTGTAGCTGTCGGGCAACTAGACAGGTGGAGAGGAAGAAGACTCAAGCATAGCACCACAACTAAGCAGGTGGAACGGGTCGAGAAACACATTAGATACAACAGAACACATGTTCCTCTTCTTCACATTTGAATTTCTGGGTTTCTGTTTCATTCCACTTCATCTGACTCACTGCTGTTACTTCCTGTTTTATAAATAAAACAGGTCAAATTACAGTAATAGTTTGTGAAGTGTGTCAACGATTCATGATGTTATATACACAGGGTGAAGCTGCAACAGCTGCTTAATACATCATGGTCATAACAGATAAATATATAAAGGGAAACTCTTTCAATTATTGCAATAGAGAAAAGATTTGTCCAATGAGAGAGAAAGATTTAGGTCTTTAGTCCTCAACGGCCTGCTGTGCGTCCTGACCTGAGGAGCCAGGAACATCAGGGTGGGAACATCCAGCAGACACCTCAGGTCTTTCCAGGGCGTCTCCCTGCAGGGAGGCAGCAGCGCCGGGACCGGCCGCCCGCTCAGGGACACATTCAGCCCCTCAGCCACCAGCATCTCCAGGTACAGCGACACCTGAGAGACCCTGAAGATCCAGTCCTCCAGACAGGAAAGGTCACAGCCTCCCTGATCTGAGCAGAGGAGCAGGAAGGAGCAGAGGATGGAGCAGGAGGAAGGAGCAGGAAGGAGCAGAGGAAGGAGCAGGAAGGAGCAGGAAGGAGCAGAGGAAGGAGCAGGAAGGAGCAGGAAGGAGCAGGAAGGAGCAGGAAGGAGCAGGAAGGAGCAGAGGAAGGAGTGGAGGAAGAAGCAGAGGAAGGAGCAGAGGAAAGAGCAGGAAGGAGCAGGAAGGAGCAGGAAGGAGCGGAGGAAGGAGCGGAGGAAGGAGCGGAGGAAGGAGTGGAGGAAGGAGAAGAGGAAGGAGCAGAGGAAGGAGGAAGAAGGAGCAGGAAGGAGCAGAGGAAGGAGCAGAGGAAGCAGCATAGGAAGGAGCAGAGGAAGGAGTGGAGGAAGGAGCAGAGGAAGGAGGAAGAAGGAGCAGGAAGGAGCAGAGGAAGTAGCGTAGGAAGGAGCAGAGGAAGGAGGAAGAAGGAGCAGAGGAAGGAGCAGAGGAAGGAGCGTAGGAAGGAGCAGAGGAAGGAGCGGAGGAAGGAGCGGAGGAAGGAGCGGAGGAAGGAGCGGAGGAAGGAGCAGGAAGGAGCAGAGGAAGGAGTGTCAAAGATTGTCAATATGTTCACAAATATGTTCACAAACAGCTGCTCACCTGAAGGTTTGAGCTCAGAACACATCTGCTCTGCCAGGAGTTTAACCCCCAGAGAGCCGTTTCCCATTCTCTCTGGCTTCCAGCCCTGCAGGCGCCCTCTGTGGACCAGAATCTGAACTACAGCAGAGATCAGGTCCTGCAGCAACTGAAGAGGAAGCAAACGTTGGGAAAACTCAGATCTTCAACACAGTTTGATGTCACCCTGAACTCACCTCCACCACCTGCTCACACGTGACCTCCGCTGCTGCTCCCGCTGCATGCTGGGACATGGCCATAATGAGGGGAGCCCGTTCCTCTGCAGTGCCTCGCAGGGTGTCTGCGAGGAAGACAACCAGCTGCTCCCGGCTGACTCCAGAAGCAGCAGACCCGCCTGGCTTCCCTGAGGCTGCCTCTCCGGGGTCGATGCTACACATGCAGCGGTACACTCTCCCCACCATGGAGTCCGGAGCCAGGCTGCCCATGGAGGCCTAACAGAGACACAGAACACAGAGACCACGTTTCCACATGGCAGCATGCTGAGACTTTAACATACATGTTGCTGCCTCGCCGTCTCACCTGCAGTGTCTGAAGTGTTAATGTCTTCCCTGCAGCTGTTTTCCCTGTGGCCCCTGAAGGGGCCCCGGCACCACCCAGCAGCCGGTCAAAAACCCCCTCAATCACAGGCCGCTCCTCCGGGCGGAAGCGGGCCAGCCGCTTCTGCACCACCACGCTCTCTGTGTTTCCCATGATGCTCTGCAGTCAGACACACAGCATGTCGCAGCATCACACACAGTTCTGTACTTAGACCTGCAACCACAGGATAATTCAGGACCTCTGATGCAGGTCAGCAAAGGGTCAAAGCATCCTGTTTTTGGTTTATAACTTCATTAACCCCTGACATCACAGATCAGTCAGTGTGGTGGAGGAGTGAAAATACTGATAGCATCCTGTAGATGGCTGCATGCCTCTTACTGTGACATTCATGGACCGGAGCCACCATGATGATCATTCAGTAACACACACGGCGCCATAAATATATCACTGTGTTTGAATTAATTGAATTTGTTAACTCGCTGCTGCTCTCTGTCGGTACAATAGACAAACGAAGCAGTGCTTTTTAAATGTTTACATGATAATATAGAAGCTAAGCTAGCTCCAGTCTGCTCTGCTTCTTTGTTGACTTTTAGAAATCAGCAGGTTCATTTATAAAATGAGTCATTAGCTTTGTGACCTGAATAAATGCTGCTAAACTCACGCTAGCTAGCAAAGAACAGCGTTGTTTTCTACGCAACTAAACATACATTTGCTGAAATTGTGTGGAGTAAATATTTGACACGCGTCAATTTAGTAATCAAAAAATATTATACATAATATATATATAATAATATATATATAAAATAATATATATCTGAGTATGTCGAACCTTTTAAATAAAAGCCGCTGAGCTTTCCATCCTGCAGCTAG
Organism: Parambassis ranga; assembly: GCF_900634625.1. Taxonomy (NCBI): domain Eukaryota; kingdom Metazoa; phylum Chordata; class Actinopteri; family Ambassidae; genus Parambassis; species Parambassis ranga. The sequence continues at coordinate 23,769,747 of NC_041039.1, forward strand.
CGGTGACACCAAAACTTCCGGGTATTTGCAAGAATGACACTGACAGCAGCCAATCCAACAAGCCAACGGGTCACATGCTTCAATTGTGGTTGGTCCATACGTTTTGGAGGCGGGGAGAGTTGGCCGCTGTCAGTGATGGTGCATTCAAGGACACTGCGCTGTTTCCATTTTAAATAGAAGCTGCAGAAACGTTCAGGATATTCTTCATTAAATGTATGAAAATAATTTCTGATCTGCCATAGACTGATTTTTTTTATTTTACTCAATTTAATTATAATTTTTTATATAAATGAATGATTTACAAAGATGTATAACAGGATTTCATATATAATCAGAATCAGAATCGTGTTTATTGCCATGTAAGTGAAGGGGATTCACATTACTAGGAATTTGCCTTAGTGATTGGTGCATACAAAGAAATATAATATAATAACATATAATAATTAACATGAAATAAGATAAAACTAAGATAAAATTAAGGTAAATAAACTAAACTAAAGTGAAATGATTAAATGATCAGTATTTAAATGGCCTAAATTAAACTCCTTCCAACTGGTCAAAATTAGAGTTGGTGAGTTAGAGATTTAAAATAAAAAACTGCAATTGCAAACTTTTTAAAGACTAATTTAAAAAGTCTAATTTGATTAGTATAACCTAGAATCTATGAAACCCCTGTTTTGGGGCCTGAGGAACCTAAACAAACCTCATGAAGAAATGAAACGGATTCACATTAATCCCAAAGTGTCAAAGAAAAGGAGACACGATGTAAAATTAAACAGAAACGACACAAGATGACGCCAAAGAAACTCAAACTGACACAGCTGAGTTTCCTAGAAGTTTCTGTGCTTCCTGGTGTAGTTTCACGCTCTGACCAGCAGAGGGCGCACAGCAGTCAGTGAGCACAGAGGTCCTCTGCAGAAACAGCAAGCAGTTGAAAAACGCCTTTTAAGGGCATGAGAGTGACTGTGTGAGTGCTGGGTGTGTTGCATTGTAATGAGGCCTTAGCAGGACAGTTGGCACACCGCTGAACCTGAAGGTGACGCGCCGCCGCCTGCCCACGTCGAGCAAACAGGATACAGTGATGAATCAGAGCACGCAGCCTGAACCGCAGGGACCCGCTCATCTTCAGCTGCACTGAAAGCTCAGATCATGGGTCTGAATGAAGCAGTGGGGCTGGTCCCTGCCTCAGGGCCCCACACGGGTCCTCTGTAGGTATCTGTGAGGCTGGAGGGAGCCATCGGCTCTTTCAAAGAAACAATAAAAGTTTCAAAACCTCAGGGGCCTCTCTTATCACAGGGCCCGAAACTAAGCTGATCATTGCAGGACTCACTTTAGCTGCAAATGTGTGAGTAATACAACAGGGAGGGGGAGAAACCTGTGGCCTCAAGGGCCCTGCAGGGTTTAGGGGCCCCTGGAACCTGGACGGAAACAGACACCACCCACAAAAGTCCATTTATATGTGTATTAGCTGAGTTTTAACCAAAGTGTGTGTGTGTGTGTGTGTGTTTATTGCAGTACATTCACAGTTCAGCTTCTGTGGTTTTGACTTCTCAGTTCTGCTCCGGTTTTCTTTATGCAGTCACATGACCTCAGAAACAGGAAGTGATCTCTGATCTGCAGGCTCACGGTGACACGTCACTTCTTCTCAGTTTAATTGATCACGGTTTATTGGCTCACACAGTGTCAGCCAAGCTGAGCTGAGCTGATCGGTGGTTTGGGTGCTTCAGGTGTGATGAAGGCCTTTAACAGGGTGTGATGATGATCTGGAGCTCCTCCATCGTGGTCCACCTGCATGAGGAATCCTACACTGAATACAAGCACCTGAAGGCCTCAAACAGCTGCAGTCGTCATACATCCCCAGCCTGATGTTTTGTTGCAGTGAACTCAGAATCCTCTCAGTTTCCAGCAGGTACAGACAGAAACACACACACACACACACACACACGCTTCACTGACACACACACACACACGCTTCACTGACACACACACACACACACACACACGCTTCACTGACACACCACTGTGTTCCTGCTCACATTCCAGTAACAGAGCCTTGGCTGGATAAGTATCTGTGTCACTGTGCACCCTCCACTCTGCTGATGCAGCTGTCAACAGGTCCAGACTTGAGAAGTGAGTCTTGTTACTTCTTCTTTTCTCTTCCCTCTGCCCGCCTCTCGGCTGCATCCCTATATGGTCACAGTCTCACTGAGTGACTGCACAGGAAGTCACAGACAACGTCACTCAGAGCATCCTTTCTGAGAAGCCGGTGTGATCAGTGTGTCTGCATCATTTTACAGCCTCAGCTCTCTGCGTCTCACACGTCCTGCTTTGCATGTGAAGGATTTGAATGAAGCTTAAAGAAGCTGAGGCTGCTTCCTGTGCGTGTCTGCGAGTGCCACACCTCAGACTGCAGCTTCACAACTCTGCAGAAAAAGAGAGACCTGTGCAAAGACAAGTCGCTTCAATTAATCTGTCCGCCGCTGCAGCCACATCCAGCTTCCTGCAGAGGAAACACACACTCCTGTGTAGTGACACTAAATATGACCACAGTCAGAGACCATACAGCAAAGCTGCCTGAACCATGAGATGCAGAATGGCTGGAATCTGACACCATGTGACAAAGATGCCCCACACACACACACACAAAGGTGTGAAACCGGCGGGAGGTGAGAAGCATCTTAACAGGAGGAACTCCAAATGAGACACAACAACACTGGCTCAGAGCGAGGGAGCGTCCTCAGCGCAGAGCTCAGAGCAGGACGATAGAGAGAGAGAGAGCTCAGGAAAGACGAGTAAACAGTAGAATAAATTAAAAGTAACGTATACAAACATAAAGTAAAGGAAGTCATGAAATAAAGTCATTGTCTCTGTAAACAGTGGCGTTGACCTTTGACCTTTGACAGGTGAAACCTCTTCACTTGTGCGTTTTATGCTCTTAAACATTTATGTCCTCTTTTGTTCAAATGTGTGCACAACTTCTTGTATTTTGTGACCTCACAGTGACCTTTGACCTGCAAAGACGAGCTCATTTCTGAGTCTGTGTGGAAAATCTACATCAAACTTGTGAGGTGTTCCAGTGATCCATGTTTCTGTATCTAATGAATAATCCACTGAACACTGAAGCTTCACACACACACACACCATTTTATCTCTGTGCTGGACCGATGCGTCCTCCAGTTTGTCACTGAAGGTTCAGGCAGAATGACGGACTGTCCGAGCAGGCGGACGTGATGAGGTCGATCCTCTCAGCTCAGCGGCTGATTGCTGTCAGAGCTGCACAGCTGACCTGAGTCCAGATTTACTGTCACATTACAGAAGCTGCTCTGAGCTCATCCAGTGATCCAGTGATCCGGGAGGAGTCACAGTGTGATTAAAACACAGCCGCGGAGACAAGAAGGACAGAGGGACAAGAAGGACAGAGGAGACAGGAGGACAAGAAGGACAGAGGGACAGGAGGACAGAGGAGACAGGAGGACAAGAAGGACAGAGGGACAGGAGGACAGAGGAGACAGGAGGACAAGAAGGACAGAGGGACAGGAGGACAGAGGAGACAGGAGGACAAGAAGGACAGAGGGACAGGAGGAGACAGGAGGACAAGAAGGACAAACGGACAGGAGGAGACAGGAGGACAGAGGAGACAGGAGGACAAGAAGGACAGAGGAGACAGGAGGACAAGAAGGACAGAGGGACAGGAGGACAGAAGAGACAGGAGGACAAGAAGGACAGAGGAGACAGGAGGACAGAAGAGACAGGAGGACAAGAAGGACAGAGGGACAGAGGAGACAGGAGGACAAGAAGGACAAACGGACAGGAGGACAAGAAGGACAGAGGGACAGGAGGACAGAGGAGACAGGAGGACAAGAAGGCCAGAGGAGACAGGAGGACAAGAAGGACAGAGGGACAGGAGGACAGAAGAGACAGGAGGACAAGAAGGACAGAGGGACAGAGGAGACAGGAGGACAAGAAGGACAGAGGGACAGGAGGACAGAGGAGACAGGAGGACAAGAAGGACAGAAGAGACAGGAGGACAAGAAGGACAGAGGGACAGAGGAGACAGGAGGACAAGAAGGACAGAGGGGAAGGAGGACAGATGGACAGATGAGACAGGAGGACAAGAAGGACAGAGGGACAGGAGGACACAAAGATCATAGGGACAGGAGGACAGAGGGACGGAGTGATGGAGGGAGGACTCTCAGTCAGAGGCCTGAGGCTGAGGTTTTTTGTTTGTATTGTATTAATCGAAGGAACAAATGTGAGTTTGAATCAAAATAACCTGAACAGAGCCTGCATCATTAACTGGTCTTAGAAAAACACTTTCCTCTTCCATCATTTGTTTGGGATGCAAATTGTTTTGAGTACGGTGGCCTGAAGAGCTCAAGAAAAGCACACGCAAATAAAAGATCACATGAAAATCAGAGGATGTCCACACACACAGAGAAGCAGCAGAAAGGTCAGACCTTCATATTAATCTGATGTTTGAGTTCCTGCTCTTTGGTTTTAATGGAATCACATCTATTCAAACTGCTAATGCTAAGCTAACCGTTGCGCCCTGCTGCGATGTTTGAGTCTCTCTAAAGAGGGTGGAGCCTGAGTGGAGCTGAGGTGGGCGGCCGTCATGGAAGCAGGAAGCTTCACACACCCACATAAGTCCTGATGAACTGCGATCTTTCTGCTGTGCAGACATGTTAACATGGAGGTCGGTGAGGACTGACTCATGTTTGGAGGCAGCCCCTAGAGGCCGCGGGCTGAACTGCACATTTACATGTGAGCTGAGCCACATGTCACACCGCTGTTAGCAGCTAGCATCGATGCTACAGATGCTACCAGAACCCCAGTTCATATCTGTGAATCATTAAGTCCATTTTAGCCTGAAACATGTTCCGGTTCTGTGTTATCAGTTAAACTTATCAATAAAATCTGCCGCTGTGCTGCATCTCCATTGGTCAGCTGTCTTTAAAACGGGCTTAGATCAGGAAGTGAGCTGCTTAGTTCAGCTTCTGGACTTAAAGCTGAAGATCTGCTGAGTCTGAGCAGCTGCTCACAGAAGAAGTTTGACTTGCTGCTGTGAGCTGTGACCTCTGAACACAGACGGACGGATGGACGGCTGCAGGTCAGGGCGGCCACGTCCCGGCTCACACAACCAGAAACAAAAAGCACATGTTTTATATGGAGCTGGGGTTTAAACTCACAGTGATAGAACCTTCTGTGGTTCATGGAGCAATGACATCACAGCGACCAGGCGGCCCGCTGTCAGCCTGCATTCAGCCTGAAGGCTCTCAGTAAACAGATGCTCATTTGGGGCGGGAGAATGAAGCGGCCCTCAGCTCGTTATCCTCTGACAATGGCGTCTCTGTGCCAACGCCGCGCTGCGCGGGCACACAGGGTTCACACTCACAGTCCCCCTCCGTCACTCTGTCTTTTCACGAGGATCTGAAAAGAGACCCTGACTCACCTCCCCATCCTCCCCCGTTCCCCCAGCTCAGTCCCCCCCTCACTCCGGCCTCCCCGGCAAACATTGTCCCAGGCTCCCTCATGTCAGTCGGTGAGGCCGCTGCTCACAAACAAAGAAGAAACAACAACAACTCTGTAGCTACACAAACTGTTGCGTTAGGGAGCAGCAAACACAACACTTTAAAAGGTGTTCTTGGCTTTTTAAGGTTTTTTTAGTGCATCACTTACACTGCTAAAAAATGAAAGTAAAAAGTCTGCACCAGCCTAGACTGAATTTGAGTGATTGATCTGTGCCCGAGTTATATATAAGAGTTGTGTTTATGTGTGTGTTGTAATCATATCATTGATTATCGGTTGAAGAAAAGGCCTTAGATTAGATTTAGAAGATCTATAGGCAAGATTTATAAGAACTAGGGTATCAGAGTTATAACATGTAAAACGATTAGATACGTAGAATAGTATAAAGATTTTATTGATCACACAGCGCTCCCTCTCCTGATCAGTGTAACACACAGTGAGCAGCTTGGACCACAGCTACTGGGTCCTCACCGTCCTCCATGTCCACTCTGTCACTTTGCCTACAACAGCCTACCCCTAGCAAGACGGGACCATAGACAGGACGGGACCTGGTACTTTTATGCATGCCCGCCCGCTCCCGCCCGATCCCGCGAGATTTGCATCGGGTCCCGTGGGAATTCCCGCCCGTTGCAGGTCTCTAGTCTGTACCCACAATGCACCATGCTGCAGCGTTTCTCTTTCTTTCTAGCAGATGCTACATGTTAGCCTAGCGCTTCCAGAGCAACATTCATCAGTCCTCACTTCTCACGTTAATGTGTAGCGTCGCTTCTCTTTTCTCAGCTTGATGAGACAGATGACACGGCTGTAAGGTCAGCCTTTAAGGTGCTGCCATGTTGGAAAATGATGCCATCTTGGAATCAAAGGTGAAGCTGCATCATCGCCCACGCCTTTGTGGAGCTGTGCATGAGTGTGTACAGGTGGGCGTGTCATGTGACACCGACGTCACATGGTCTGTAGTTTGTCGTGGGGATGCTTCTGTAACCACAGGAGGACATTTGATTCTGTCCATAAAACACACAAACATTTGCAGTCGCTGTGCGGCTGAAGGACAATCCCGCTGTTCTCTGTCGGAGCACATGACCCGCTGTGGGCGGGAAAACATGCTGAGGAGGACTGAGGAATGAGCGCCGTCACTCTGCTGGAGCTCAGCTGACTCCTACAGCTCCAGCATGCTGACACTCTGAGTCTGAGCCTCCTGATGAATCCTGGTCTGTCTCCTCCAGATCTGATGGTCTCCTGCATGGACCCTGGTCTTTAGTCCACTCCTCAGACCTTCAGTCAGGTTTCAGTCAGGTCTGTGTGCAGGTCAGTCAGTAACCCTTTGCTCTCCTGGAGGTAGTTCTTCACTAGAAGAGACGTTTGCTTCATCTGCTGTCATGTTGGAGAGAAAACCAGGACCCAGACCCGGTCTGACTGCAGACTGCTTCAGGGTTTCTTTCAGATATTCAGACAGTCTTCTTGTTTCATGATTCTTCCACCCTGACAGGATCCACAGTTCCAGACTGACTGAGTCCTCCTCACAGCATCATACTGCCACCACCATGTCTGACTGTATGAAGCCTGTTCTTTGGGTTCTAGCCTCTCCTTCTCTCCTTTCTGTCTCCAGATTAGCTTCAGTCTAATCTGTGCAGATTAAACAGGAAACCCTGTGGTTCAGGTTCTTTGCTGTGAATGTGTGAAATAATTTTCATAGTGACTAATCATCCTGAGTGATGATGTGGATCATGGTGTAGTTTGACAAAGAAACTGCTCAGTGACTAAATGACCAGCTGTAACTCCACATGTACTGAAATCTGTGGTTTCTAAACAACAAACAAACAAAAGGAGGTGGTTTGAAACAGTTTGAGGTGTTTTGTGCACATTCTTTGGAACGACACGCTCAGTTGTTTCAGTGTTCCACTGAAGTTGAAGAGGGCGTCGCCAACATTAAAATAAACACTGTGTACAGGAGCTTCAATCACACCGACATCTCACTCCCTCTCTGCTACTTGAAGCCACAGCGAGCTCATTATGCAACCAGCTCTTAGTCAAACTGAGCAGGAACCGTGTTTCATCAGAGGCTGAGTCACACACACACACACACACACACACACTGCATCAACATCACAAACACACAGCGTCCTCTGACCTGGTACAGACCAGCAGCCGTCACTCACTGAGGAGCCGCCATCCAACACGACAGGAGGACACACAAATTAGGTCTCTTTATTGGAAATCCATGTCCTCAGTGGACATGCTGACAGACTGGTGTGTGAGTGCAGTGTATGTATGTGTGGATTCAATCATCGGAACAGTGTTCAATAATCAATAAGCTGTCAGCAGTGCTTCCCTGAGCAGGCTTCACGTGATAACCGTGAGTAATTAGTTCATGAGCAGCAGTTTATAAAGGGTTAAATGTTCAGCTGCTTATAGACTTTAACTCTTTATAAGCCTTCTGTGTTATAAATAACATATTTGGGAGAAGATTATCAAAATCGAGGACATTAGTCAACACGGCAGCTTCCAAACATTATAGGTGATGGATGAATGAGGTCTAACATCAGCTTCCTGCTCTGCGGCTGGTTTCAGATGAAGGTCGGACGTCCGTGTGCACCTTTGATCCACAAACACTCCCATGACAAACACACAAACACACACTTCAGCTGTGACGGCAGTGTTATCATTTCTCATGTTGTTGTTCGGTGAGGTTTGTATGAACTCAGACCAGCTACGAAATCCTGCTGACAAACAAAATGAAGTTTCAGGATGCAGGTCTTTGGAAAAAACATCAATTTTATTTTGAAATGAATCTTGTGCCCGTTCTGTTTTCTCTGTTTTTGCATGATTTTTTTTTGAGATAACAATGCTTTAAAAAAAATCAAATCAGGTAAAACTCTTCAAAGAAAATAAAACAAACAACAAAAAATAAACCTAGGAGGGGGGAGGGAGGGGGGCTGAAAGAAATAAAAAGAGATGCTACAACCGAGAACTGGCTGCTGAGCACAGGTCCGCAGCCAATCACAGTGTAGTGTCCACACGCTCCCATGATGCCCCTCTCTCCATGGGAGACTAAGGCAGTCAAACACAGTAGGTTACAGTATGCATGGAGAACTTCAAGTGGAGAGATGAGACACCAGGAGAGGAAGAGACCTCCACCCTCATGATGATCAATACATCAGCTGCTTCTGCACGATATCTGCTCCAAGGTGGCCGTAATCAGGTGCAGCAGCCCGATAGGTGGAGCTCCTTCCCCTCCTGGAGGTTCAGTGTATCATGACTAAGAAGGTGTTCATGACCCGCCCTCACAGTGAAGCTGCAGCGCCGCTGAGATGAAGATGAGTGTGAGATGACGACGCACAGCAGACAACCAACCATGAGCTGACCGGGGAGAGGGCGAGAGAAGGCGGAGCCTGAGAGCGCTCAGGTACGTGTGTTTAACTACAGCCATGATGGTCACAGAGCTATGTCACCCGCTGACACTGAGAGCTGAAGGAAGAGCATGACGGTTTACTTTTTGATGTCTGAACCTGACTGGACTGTTTGAGTGAGCTGTATGTCCAGTCTTTGTGCTAAGCTAAGCTAAGCTAAGCAGTTGCTAGCTCAAGCTGCAGAAGATGTGAGCAGGATCTACTTCCTGCTTCCTGCAGTCATACTAAGTGCCCCCTCTCTTGGCTTGATGTTTCTCAGATCGATCAGTTCTTCCAGATCAGGTTCTAATCGCTGTTTAATGCAGACGTGCTTCCTGTTAGAACCACACGTCTCCATTAAAGGGCCGTTAAACTGAAAAGTACTTAGTGCTTCCTCTCCATCCCACTTCGTCCTCCCCCCCCAGGAGGTAGCAGCCCTGCCCCAACACTCCCCCCCCCCCCCCCCCCCCCCCCCCCCCCGTTTACACCACCCAATCCCCACCCCACCCACCCATGACCCGCCCACCCCGCCCCGCCCCTTGCAGTAGATGGTGGCACTGTTTTACTCGGCCTGAGCATCGTAGTTGGCTCCGCCGGCCTTCTTCAGCTCTGTGCGGATGTAGTCCTCGTCCAGTTCCCGCGGGTCACTGACCATGAACTCCTTGGCAAAGTTCTGCAGAAAAAACCAGCAGGAACATCTGTGACTAACAACTCAAACACACACACAGCAGTATGAACAGCGAGGGGAAGAACACGGACTGCTTTTTATGGTTATAAACATTCTCACATCATGGCTGTAGGAACATATTGATGAGTGCTGCTTTAATGACGGTACCGCTCCTCTCTGACTCCTCCCCCCCATTCTGAGACTGACCTGCACGATGTCTTTGACCAGTGTCTTGTCGGTGCTGATTTTGGCGCGCTGCAGGCCGCTGATGTTCTCGCCGATCCAGGTGATCAGGGTGAACTTGGCTCGTTTACTCATGGCGTCTCCCGTGGTGATCCGGACGAAGCCGAACAGACGGGCGTCATCTGTGGGGCGAGACACACACACACACACGAGTGTAGAGACTGAAGGTGTTTCTGTGGGTCTTCTACAACATGCAGCAAACTGTGTGAAAGTCTTTCCCTTTGTGAGTGTGTGTTTGTGAGGAAGTATTCAGGTCAGTAGACTAACTGAGTCAAATCTTTTGTGAGCCCTGCAGTTGTGTCACAAACGTTCAGCAGCCACGCCTGTCAGCGTCGGGGTGGTCTGAACACAGACCAGCCCTCTGCTCTGTCCCACTTCAGGCTTCCAAACAAACCAGCAGCTGTGTCTCATTCAAATGTAACACAAAGTTTGAAACATGTAAATGTAGCGTCGGCCCTCTGCTGCGTGTGAGCCTCACCACAGCTCTGAATTATTACTGGAACCATCCGTCAATCATTGTTCTATCGTTTGTTATTAATATTTGATTTCCTTGTCTTGTTAGATCTTACAGACAGCTGAGGAAGAGGCCTTCAGGTTAATCAGTCATCAATAGAACTGTAGGCCGTGTGCAGCAGTAGAACCTGAGCACTCAGAGCAGCACAGACACACATGTCAACTCACACATCCACCACAAAAACTCCCACACACTGTCCTGAACTCCACAGCAACAAACCGCCATCCAGCCGAAAACATGAGGAATAAAGACCCTCAGACCCTGAAATGTATAAAAAGGAGAGGATAAAACGATGTATTTGAACTACAGATGAGGCACTGAAGGCCTGTGATGCAGGTGGAGGCAGAAACACCACACCTGTGCTACAGTGACGTCTCCTGGATCATCAGGAAGTGTCTGACACCAGGATGTGTCACATTAAAGCAGACCTGAGCTCCATGTGACCACGCCGTTTCTGTCCGGATTTAAAAATAAATCAGCCAAGGACACAAACGTCTGTTTGAAGACAGTCTGATCTGCTTCCTGACAGAAAAGGTGTGTGTGTATTTTCTTATTCTAACAGTGACTGAAGGCTGCGTGCATGCAGCCGGAGTCCACTGGTGGTAAAGATCTTTTTTTTTACTTTAAACACTTTCTGCAGCCACGTTTCTGACGTCTACACACAGAACACCACTTTATATTAATAACACACACCTTAAACACTTCTCTTTGTTTAATCAAAGGCATTTATTTTGCAGCCTCTTTGGTGCATTAGTCATGTGGTCTGATGAGGTGTCTGGTTTTATCTGGACTTCACATTAATGAAGGTCTGGAGGCCTTCTCACACCTGTCTCCATCTAACACACAGCTTCAGGCGGTCGTTATGTAACTGAAACCGAGAACTCCTCGTTACCTTCCAGATGTTCCCCTCTGTGTGCCTGACAGACCCTCTGCAGGGCAAAGATCCCTGCTTCCCGACAAACACACCATCCAGGTGAAAACCCGTCTAAGAGGTCACGGAGTGCTGCACTGCACCACGCACACTGCCTGCCGGGCCAAAGGACTCACTGTCACTTTTAAAGCATTTTCTTTATGTAACATCATCCCGAACAAAGCAGAGCTGCCACTGTGCAGAGACGCTCACAGAAACAGGAGCAGACTGAGAGCAGCCGATGACGCTCAGCATGGCCGCCTCCCTCTGACTGAAGGACAACAAACACTGTTTACTTCCATAACATGGTCTTCAAAGGATCCATATAAAGCTATCGGTAGCATTAGGATTCTAGTTTAGTAAATGTCACAGCCAGGAGGTCCTTGAATGCATCATGTGTGACAAATGGTTCTGTCAGAAAACAGAATGAAGTCAGAGTCGGTAAAAACTAATAGTTCTGTCCTCCTCAGCAACCAGCAGGAAGCCATGATGGTTCACACATGAGCAGCGGTCACGTGACCAACATTCAGAGAGCACATGTCTGAGCTGCAGAGTGACAGGACTAAAAATCAGCTAAATATGTACAGCAGCTGTGGTCGTACATAAGGACTCCATTTTGTTTATATTTTTGTGAAATCAATAATCAAAGAGCTGTTTCTGATTTCTGCGTGTGTGTGTTACTCTCTGCACGTGCTGCAGTGAACCAACTGAACATGTGACACAAAGATTGTAACTTAATCTATGATCAGTAAGTAAATAATTGGCAGATTAATCAATAATACTCACAGGAATGTGCAACAAGCTGGAGGTGATTAAAGCTGAGATAATTTAGAACTTAATGAGTGAAACAGAAGGTGTTAAGGATCATTCAGGCCGTGCTGCATTCAATGCCCTCACTGTAAAACATGTTTTATCTTCATCCACCTGTTGATAGGGCAGCGCCGCGCTCAGATCAAAGGCTGCCGCCCTGACAGGAGCGCTCGCAGTAAAGATGGTTATCAGTGCTCACACACGCCGTCACCTGACGCCTCTGTGAATCACCTCGGCCCTCACACTGAGATTTATTGATCAAGGGGCCCTTTGTCTCATCATTGTCAGCTTGAGCTCGGTAACCAGTGCAAACAACCATATGACCTGGAGCTCTGTCACACACAGAGACACACAGAGACACACAGAGACACACAGAGACACACAGAGACACACACACACACACACACTTCCTCCCTCTGCCAGACTCTTCCTGGTTTATCTTCCCTTTAAAGTCGAGCTGACTCTGCAGAGAAAACTATGATGAGACGGCAGAAAAGACGCCTCTGTGTGAACGGACTTCATTTCAAAGGTTGTCCGGTGACACGGTGGCTTCCTGTGGGCGCTCCCCGCGCCCACGCTCAGGCCCTCTGAGAGCAGCCTGGAAAACAGAGCCGTCCCCTGAGGACGCTGCCGGCCGTTTGGTCAGGAGTCATGTTAGCCGCCAGTTAGCAACGTCCGAATTTAAGCCTGTTTCTATTAATTGGGGACCAAGAAAGTCTGCATGACATCTGGTTCCAACTAATCCAACAGATATTCAAAGATTTCACAGATAAAAACTCTGACATTACGGTGGCACTCAATTAAAAATGTGCCGTTTGGGTTCATCCTGAGGGACCCTGAATCTTTAGGATTCATCTTCTGAGGATCTGGATTATCAGTCCTAAACCAGCAGAAGTACAAACAGAAACTAGAAGCAGGCATGTCTTGGTGCTTCATCCTCTGGGGATCATGAATGTCTGTAAGAATTATTTTCTCCAATCAATCCTGAGACATTTCAGCAGCTAATAGCTCCAGGAAAGGTCAGAGGATCGTCACGTCAGGGAGCAATAAACACACTTAATGGCGGTTCATCTGTCGGGACGCCATGTCTGAAATGTCACCTGATTTATTTCGGCTCACAGTCTGAGGACACACAGTCTGTGTTACCAGTTACTCTGAGTACGTATAAGTTGATGGTTATGAAGAATAATGTTTAAAGAGTTGAAGATGAATATTCAGCAGGAGTTCTCTCTGACTCTGCAGCAGCTCCGCCTACACTCAGAGGGCTTTTCTGCAGAGGTTCAACTTCACTGCTAAATAAGGAGAACGAGCCCACAGTCGGAGGGAGGTGTGTGTGTGTGTGTGATCTCTGAACAGGAACCACTGGCAGCAGCCGTATATCAGGCGCACATATAAAAGAGTTATTTCATCACCGGAATGTGAGCTCTGAAACATCAGGAGAGGAGAACAGCCCCGAGGCCGTAGGAGCATCAGACACCGCCACACCCAACACACGAGCAGATGCTTCGCTCTCCTGAGAGCGCCGTGTGTCCACGGTTACACCGATGAATGAAAAGTTTGCGTCCCTGACGTGTTGGTCCTCGCAGTGTGGTACACTCACTGCAAAGTGCCTGACAGAGCAGTCACAGAGCACAGAGTCTTAAAGGATTAGTGCCAAGTCAAGCTGCCAGACGTTACACAACCACACCTCACACACACACACACACACACACACACACACACACACACACACACACACACACACACACACAGTCTGCCCTTACCTGTGCACATCTTCTTGAAGTCCTCGTAGTCGGTGCCTTGTCCTGCAGCCACGATCCTGGAGCCCTCGTATTTAAAGGCAGCCCTGTAGGAGCACAGTGTGTCATTACTGCGTGTCTGCAGCAGCCTCAGCCCAGTGTGTCGGTGTGAGCACCACCACCAACAACAACAGCATCCTCTGAATACAGGACAAAGGAAATTACTTCTGCCCTGCTGGGCCTGCTGGATGCCGTGTGTGAGCGCTCAGCAGCCAGAATACTGATCAGCCTCACCCACAGCCCGCATCTCTGCCCGCACACACACACACTGGAACTCATCCAGCCCGCAACAATTCGCATTGTGCAATAATCCAGGTGGAACAGCGTGCAAACACGGCGCAGGTTAACGTCACCGCATCTAAACTGAAAACATAAGCGGTGTAACACGCGGAGGAATACACCCCGCCTGTCCGTCCCGACCCGTCTACAGTTCGGCTTCTATTAAATGATCGAGGATGGGACTATTTTAGAGAAATGCCAACTTTTATTCAGGGTCCGCCTCATTTCTGCACCCGAAAAAAGCGGCGCGGCGGGCGGCCACAGTCTGTGTGAGTTAACGCTTAAAACGATGGTTACGTTAAATGAATGCAGAGTTTTAAGGTGAAATGTCCGCCGAAATAAACAGCAGCTGTTAACCCTTCCGACGGCAGCAGGAGCGGGTCAAGAGGAGAAGTTTACTGCTGCCATTTTGTGGAAAGACCTTAAACAGCCAGTTCCTTCAAAGCAGCTCGGACACTCACCAGTTGGTGTCCGTGTTGTCGTCCCGGACCTGGTTGTAAGCCTCTCTGCAAGCCTCCTTATCGATCTGGGTTGCCATTTTTCGGGTGGACGGGAGTCAAAGAGTCGAAGTCAGCGCAGAATGGGTCCAAAAACCGGAGAGAGCTAGCAACACAAAGCGACGGACTTCAGCAGTGGACGCTGCTCATCAGAGGACTACGAACGATCACGGTGTAACAGGCTTCCGCGGACGAATCACGACCACCGCACTACCACGACTGAGCCGGCGGACTTAACGGGAACAGACGGCTCCTCTGCGAGCAGCGCGGTTCATTTCCTGGATGTTACCAGTTTATGGGCGTTGGTGATGTTAGTCAATCAGGCTGCCAGCAGACAGACGGAGAAGTCCCCCAGACGCTGCATCCACCTCCTCCTCCCGCTCACTGGGGCCCGCCGTCAAAGCGGACGCACACATGACGCAACGACTTCCGGCACAGACCTTCAAAATAAAACAACCACAAAAAACAGGAGAAGACACTTGCAAACCTTCATCTTCACACTCCTCACCATGAAATATTTATTTACCTACACACATTTAACCCAACAGTCAAAAAGCTATTTTAATAAAAGCATAATTTCTGTTATCACAGGGTCTCATCAAGCCTTTGTAATAGAACTAATACCATTAATGTCAGCATTTAAGGGATCTTAGATATAAAAACAGATTTCAAACAGATTTAATAGCATGACAAGAATATAATTATTAAATTATATAATGGACAACAAAGCTATTTTTTCTAACCAGCCAAGCTTAGCATTCATCTGAATGTGTGTGGTTTGTAGGGGGTTAACAGGTCAGTATGTCAGTATATTAGCACTTCCTATGTAAAAACAAAACATAAAGTGATGTTCATGAGTGAAGATTAATTCTTCTGAACACAACCTAAAAATATATTAAACTGTTCCTTATTTTCTGCAATAATCCAAAGGACAACAGAAATACCCCTCCAGTAGAGGGAACACATGCGACGTTAGCTTCGTGGTTGGGCTACAAACATAAACTTTGTGTTTACATCAGATATTCATACCTGCATTACAACACCACATACTTCACTGTTAGATGTCCCAGTTTACTGTGATGTTATCTCAAAACCAAACATCAGTCATGGCTGATTCTGCACATTCAGCTCGACCTAGTTTACTCCTGTCATCCTATGACATCTGAGGAATCCAGTGTTTCAAACTGTGCTGCAAAGAAAATCAATAACACTTCTCTCTGTAAAAGATAACAAAGGCAAATCCTGCTCAGCCTTGATTAGCAGAGTAACACTCTGCTGGAAGTAACGTGGTTCCGCTGTATTAACAGTAATTCATAACGTCCTTCCACGTTAAGCTGATTAGTTGAACAACAGGCCTGAAGAACAAGAGCACATTGTTGCTCCCATCATGAGTTAAAAATAACTTACTAGCTAAATGCTAACAAGCTGGAGTAACTCAATAACTCGTTATTTCACGTTTGGTTGTGGCCTGTTTATTACACCAGCTCTACTGCTGTTCACTGGTGGTTTTATTCTGAAGGCCTTACACGCAACTTCCGGCTTTTCTTCTCCTGAGTAGCACAGCTTCACACAGCGTGGTGTAGTTGCATTAAATTAGTTAACGGATTTATTTCACTTCATTTAAAACGATAAGATTTATTCTTGAGTGGAAACTAAAATATTTAACAAAAAACTCAAACATTAAATTAAACAGAGAAAAACACGCCACACAAACCAGCACACACACACACACACACACACACACACACACACACTCCACAGACCTGCTAATGTGTTCACTGATGAAGTCTATGGGCTGCAGAAAGGTCAAAGGTCACCTCCGTTTTTCTCTTCTTTACACCCACCACTCTAATCACTGGGCCCTGTGGACGTCACCTCCACACTCTGGGTCATCCTGCCACCTGCTGGCCGCCCAGCAGACCGTCACACAGACAAAGTGTCTTGTCAGTCCAGTACAAGCTGGTTTTTACTATAGGAGGAAATACCCTGCTCAAAAAAACAACACCTCCTACATCTCATTGAACGCAATATTCCAGTTGAAAATCTTCATTCATTACATAGTGGAATACGTTGAGGACAAAATAACATAAATGATCAATGTAAATCAAAATTATTAACCCATAGGTCTGGATTTGGAACCATACTCAAAATGAAAGTGGAAAATCACATCACAGGCTGATCCAACCTGAGTGGAAGTTCCTCAAACAAGTCAGAATGAGGCTCAGTAGTGTGTGTGGCCTCCATGTGCCTGTATGACCTCCCTACAACGCCTGGGCACGCTCCTGATGAGGCAGCTGGTGTTTTCCTGAGGGATCTCCTCCCAGACCTGGATTAGAGCATCAGTCAACTCCTGGACAGTCTGTGGTGCAACGTGGCGTTGGTGGATGGTTCGAGACGTGATGTCCCAGATGTGCTGGATTGGATTCAGGTCTGGGGAACGGGCAGGCCAGTCCATAGCATCAATGCCTTCATCATGCAGAAACTGCTGAAAACACTTCAGCCACATGAGGCCTCATCATTAGAAGGAACCCAGGGCCCACATGCACCAGCATGCGGTCTCACAATGGGTCTGAGGATCTAATCCTGGTACCTGATGGCAGTCAGGGTACCTCTGGCTAGCACATGGAGGGCTGTGCCTCCAATAAAATGCCTCCCCACACCATCACTGAACCACCACCAAACCGGTCATGCTGGAGGATGTTGCAGGCAGCAGAACGTTCTCCACGGCGTCTCCAGACTCTGTCTGTCACATGTGCTCAGTGTGAACCTGCTCCCATCCGTGAAGAGCACAGGGCGCAGATGGTGAATCTGCCAATTACCCTGCACGGCATTGGGCTGTAAGCACAAGCCCCACTTGTGGACGTCGGCCCTCATACCACCCTCATGGAGCCTGTTTCTGACAGTCTGAGCAGAAACATATATATTAGTGGCCTGCTGGAGGTCATGTTGCAGGGCTCTGGCTCCCCCCTGCTCCTCCTTGCACAAAGGAGGAGTAACACAGCAAACCTTCTTGCCACAGCTCTCTTTGATGAGCCATCCTGGATGAGCTGCACTGTGGTTGTAGACACCGCCTCATGCTACCTCTAGGGCTGAGAGCACTGACAAAATGCAAAAGTGATCAAACATCAGGCAGAAAGAATGAGAGCAGAGAAATGGTCCGTGGTCAGCACCTGCAGAACCTCTCCTTTATAGGGGTTGTCTTGATCATCGCCTCTTATTTCCATCTGTTATTTTTCATACTTTGATTCATGTTTATATGTTCCGGTACCACAGCTGATGTCACAGGCTTGTTGTTTAACATTACTGATGGTGTCACAGTTCAGTGTGTTTAAAACACTCGATGACATGTGACTCTTGAATGTGCTCAGCTTAGAAAACCAGTTGATGTCAATATAAACATCCGGTTGACAGGTTTTGACTTCAAAATAAAATGGACCATTGTTATGTGGGACTTAATAAAGGACGGTATTTAATTGTAAAAAAAAAAAATATTTCTGGGCTGATATTATTGATTAATCTACAGGATTATTGATACATGCCTACCTACAGTAAATGTCATCCAATAACACGATATAAGGAAAACGTTTTGTGTAGAAAAACCAAATTATAAATAATCAATATACTCTATTTACTCCAACAGAAGTGTTGTATTTTAATAAACATTTTAAAACATGACGAAGACAAAACTATATTACAATCTTAAAATAAAACAATCATGTTATTGAGGTTGCGGAAATATCAGAAGCGGAGTCCCTTATTCTGAAATCCCTAACCGGAAGAGCATTTGTTGTTAGCGTGTAGCTAAGCTAGCTGACGGAGAGCTACCGGGCGCAGCTGAATCTGTGGTCTAACGAACGGTGTATTGCCGTTAAAATGTAACGTTTGTCGGTAGGTTTGCGGCTGAAAAACGATTTGATCGTAACGTGAGGACGTTTCGTGTTTTTGTGTTAAACGAGCTAAAGGAGAAATGCTGCTGCCGGAGAACAGCTGACACTCGTTCAGATGTAACAGAAGCCCAGTTGATTGATTATTGTTAAAGGTTTTTAAACTCTGCTCAGATCTGTACGTCCTCGGCCTCTTTGTCGTATTAAGAGAGCTACAGCTCAGTGTGTACACATTATTTTATAGTGTTCCACTATAAAGTCCCTCAAATGCAGTCAGACGTGTGTCTACGTTGGTTTTCTGGCAGCAGCAGAACTGTTCTATGTTCCCTTAGACTGTTGATTTGAAGTAAATGATTGGTTTATTATAATATTGGTGGATAATGAATTGATCCCTGGAGATGATTGGTAGAGGTTTTATTGTCTCAGCCAGTTGTTCCTAAATGAAGCAGCTTTGTGTGTCTGTGTGTTCTTCAGATGACGCCTGCCTAAGGGACCATAATGGACAAAGCGAGCCGGGCACGTCGGCCCTATCGGATCAGTGAATCCTCCAAGGTCTGTGTGTGTATTTGACTAAATTTCATGTCAGTTGTGACAGATGACACTATTAAACATAAATATGATTTTCAGGAACAGGAACAATTAAACACAAATATGATTTTCAGGAACAGGGAACAGGAAACAGGACGCATTAGCCAGAGATCACAGCCTGTAACAGACTTGTCGTGGGTGTGTTGTGTCAGCAGGTTTTCCGCTGGGTGGATCAGGCTGCAGAGGTCCTGCAGGGCCTCAATGAGCAGCGGCAGCACAGCCGGTTCTGTGATGTGGTGCTGGTGGCTGATGACCAGCGGGTCCCTGCTCACCGGGCCCTGCTGGCCGTCTCCAGCCCGTACTTCCATGCCATGTTCACCCTGGGCATGAAGGAGGCGCACCAGCAGGAGGTACAGAGGAAAACCTAGAGAGGCCTGTGTTGCTGCAGGGATGCAGACTATCATAAAATGTACCTGTTGGGCTCCTCCTGTCTGCAGGTGGAGCTGGTCGGGATGTCCCACATTGGTCTGAAAGCTGTGGTGGACTTCCTGTATGGTGCAGAGCTGCTGCTGGATGGGGGGAACATTGACCACGTGCTGGAAGCTGCACACCTCCTGCAGGTGAGACTCACACAATCTAAACTCCATGGTTAAAAAAACGGAAACAAAAGAAGATCAGCTGTGCGATGCTAAACGTTTAATTCAAGCATCACAGCAACAACTTCACCGACACCATGAAACAGCGTTAATGATGGTGATGTGCTGTTTAGGTGTGGCGAGTGGTAGATTTCTGCTGCCAGTACCTGGAACAGGAGGTGAGCGAGGATAACTACCTGTACCTACAGGAACTGGCTCTTCTCTACAGTCTGGAGCGACTCGACACCTTCATCGACCACTTCATCCTCGCCCGCTTCGCCACGCTGTCCTTCACCCCTGATTTCCTTCGCAACATCCCTTTCCACAAGCTCTCCTCCTACCTGTCCAGCGGCCAGGTGAAGTGTCCAGCCTGTCTGTATGCAGAGAGATGGAACATCATTATTAACCTCTGAGCTCCTCTCTCCATCCTCAGGTTCAGCATGACAGTGAGCAGGCGCTCCTCCAGGCCTCCCTGCAATGGCTCAGTCAGATGTCGGAGCGGACCGCCCACGCCAGGCAGCTGCTGTCGCACATCCGCTTCCCTCTGATGCCGGTGGGAGACCTTGTGAGCCGGGTGCTGCCGGCGCTGAGAGCGCTGCTGCCGGCAGAGGCTGGCTGCGAGTCCCTAGTGGAGGAGGCGCTGGGGTACCATGCCAGGCCCAGCGCTCAGCCGCTCCTGCAGACCGGACGCACCTCGGTGAGGGGAGGCGTGGAGCGGCTGCTGCTCCTTGGAGGAGAGGTAAGAAGGACTTGAGACTTGCAGTCAGTGTTTTTCTGTCGGACAGAAACAGAAGCTCATGGCGCCGTCCTATCTTGACTCTGTGAGGTGTTTGAGCGCGGGGAGGAGCTGATTGCCAGTGTTTGCTGGCTGAATCATGAAACAGGAAGTTGGGAGGTGGAGACGGAGCTGCCGGCCCAGCGGAGCCACCACTGCCTGGCAGTGCTGGGAGGCTTCATCTTCGCCGCCGGTGGCAGCTCTACCAGGGACAACGGTGGAGACGCAGCCAGTAACGTGCTGTACAGATATGACCCCCGCCACAACCTGTGGACCTGGGTAGAGTGTCCATCCAGCTGCTTGATGATGTCACTTCCAGTTGTCTTTTAGTGACAGTGTGATGTTTCTCAGGGTGCTCCGATGAACCAGCGGCGGGTGGACTTTTACCTGGGTGCAGTGGGAGACCGTCTGATAGCCGTGGGAGGGAGGAATGACACCGGAGCGTTGTCCTCTGTGGAGGTGTACTGTCCCACCGAGGACTGCTGGTCCTACGTGGCAGGACTGCCCAGGTATGCAGCGGACAGTACGCTGCGCTTTCTGTGACGTGACAGTTGGTGTTTGGAGTCATAAAAAACTGCAACTGAGGACAGAGAACAGATGATGTCCCGGGTGTCATCCTGAATTCTTTCTGTTGCAGGTCCACTTACGGCCATGCTGGGACGGTTCACTGTGGCGTCGTCTACATCTCAGGGGGTCATGACTATCAGATTGGCCCGTACCGTAGAGACGTCCTGAGCTATGATCCCTCTCGGGACGGTGACGTGTGGGTGGAACGTCAGCCCATGTCTCTGGCCCGGGGCTGGCACTGCATGGCCTCACTGAACCACCTTATCTACGCCATTGGAGGCAGCAACGACCACGAGGAAACCACGGAGCGCTTCGACATCCTGCAGGTGGAATCCTACGACCCACGCAGCGGCCAGTGGACCCGGGTGGCACCGCTGCTGCTGCCCAACAGTGAGGGGGGGCTTGCGGTCTGGTCAGGGAGGATCTATGTACTTGGGGGCTACAGCTGGGAGAACATGGCGTTCTCCAGATCCACTCAGGTGTACAACCCCGTCACAGGCTCATGGACCAAAGGGCCTGACCTGCCTAAACGGACCGCAGGGGCCTCGGCATGTGTGTGCACCTTGAAGCCCTCACCATCAACACCGTCACCAGAGAAGAAGACGGGACGAGGGACAAAAGGAAGGTTACGCCCCACATAACAGGAGAGGGTGACGGACTGAGACAGATCAGTTCTCTGCAGGACAAGAAGAGCGATAAACAGAGTTAACCAGAGCTGTGTGCCTGTCGAAGTGACACTCACACTGCTCTTCTATCGGCCTTGGAGGCTGACTGGGCACACTCACATGTGTTGAAGGTCAGACCATGCCTGTTCTTCACCTGATGAGAGGTGCAACAAAAACAAACACAGAGACACAAACCAGCTGCAGAAGTGGATCCCTCTGCAGCCTGTTACACAAAAGCACAACTTCACCGAGTACTGTGTGTTAAGAAATGACGTGTGTTGTATTAAAGTAAGAAGTGCTTCAGGACTGTTGGTTGGTTGTGTCTTTATTTAAAAATAATCAAAAACATTAGAAAAACAGAGAGAGCACATCTTGGAATAATTGTTTGTCCGGCTCTTTGCATTCACATTTGATTGGTAAACAGTGTGGTGAAGGTTCAGTGTCAGACCTGCCTCCTGTCCTGGGCGCCTCATTCGAAGGGGTAGTACGGGTGAGACTTGAGTCTGAAAAACAGAAAAGAAGTCGTCACTTAGAAAGCAGCAGCCTGTAGACTACAGCAGCTGAGTGCAGACTGACTCATCCACTACGTCGGCACGCCACCCTCGGTCCAGACCTCTCAGAGCCACCATGTCTTCTTCAGTCAGACAGAAGTCAAAGATCTGCAGTGAAACAGACAGATTTCAGTCTCTGCTGAAAGGATGTGAGGGCAGGTGATCTGCTCATTCATCCATGGAGAAAACATTCACAGAAGTAATAAAAGCACGCTCAGTAAGGCCTGAGCGGGTGTGATGAGTCTGTACCTTTGTGTTTTCAATGAGGTGATGAGATTTGTCACTCTTTGGGATGACTGCAATCCCCTGCTGCACATGATACCTCAGCAACACCTGGCAGAACATCACAGTTACTAACACAACACACACACACACACAGAGTACACACACACAGAGTACACACACACAGACCTGTGCAGAGCTGCGTCTATGCCTCCGGGCTACATCTGCAACCACCGGGTCCTCCAGGAGTTTATGTGGGTCAGTGTCTCCTCTGAACCTGCGACACAAGAGAGCAGCAGTTTTTATACACAGGAAACAAAGCGGCAAGGCTTTCACTGAGAAAGGTGTGCAGACAGACACACAACAGATCGGCAAAGACACAAAAACACAGAATTAACCTTCAGAAAACAAAGAAAGCTGATAACAGGCAAAATTAACACAACAGACATTTTAACAAATGCTAGTTGTAGGGTCCGCTACATGGACAATGTCTGCAAGGAGTCCCACGGTGACCAGCATGAGAAGCAGACTACAAGGACACAGAGCTGCATAGACGAATGCACAATTGTCTGCAAAGAGGAACAAACATGAAGGAGACACACAAAAGAACACAGATAAAAAGTGATCTGGAAAATCAACACAAAACTGCAGAATAGCCACAAACAAACACACAACAGACAGATGCAAAATGACCTGAGAACCAAAAGACAAGCACACAAAAAGACATGACACACAAATGACTAGAAAAAGAGACAAAAAAGGAAGTCAAAACCGAAACTTAGAGGCAGAAGATGAGCACCATCTTTAAATGTAACAAAAAACATAAACAATGCTGTTAGAGACAGTCACACCGAGGCGTGCTGGGATCAGTGGATCAGACTCAGTGAGTGTAGATCTGAGAGGACGCCTTACAGTTCAGGGGGTCTCGCAGGCGAGCCGAAGGGGCTGTAGGCCGTCAGAGCGATGTTCTTTGATTTACAGAAGTTGATCATCTCTGTCTGAACCAGGTAAGGATGAAGCTCCACCTGTGGATGTCAAACAAACACAACGTGAGGCAGAACTCCCAGCAGCCCCTCCAGAGAGGAGCCACACTGAAGAGCTGTCCTGAGGTTAGGAAAAGAAGACGTCGCTGCTGATGTGGATGAAATGAGGATGAAGCACACTCTGTATGGGTGTATGTGTGTCACATGTGAACATGCTGCACCTGATTGACAGCAGGAGGAACCCTGCACAGAGCCAGCAGTCTCTCCAGCTGCAGGATGCTGAAGTTGGACACACCGATGCTCCTCACCTTCCCCGAGGCCTGGAGGACCTCCATCCCCTAGAAAAGACATGCACATGCAGAGGGAACTCTGAAGATCCTGGGTGTCCCCTCAGGGATCAATAAAAAATATATCTATCAATGCGATATTTCATGGAATGTAAAAAGTTATTAAAACATATTATTGCACATTATTTCAATCATCAGTTTTCATTGTAGTTGTCTTTTAAACAGACAGCATGTGTTCATACCCTCCAGACATCCACATAGTCTATGTCAGAGGTCAGAGTCTCTCCATCCTTCTTTGGGAACAGTTCATCACCCACTTTCTGCACAGAAATGTAAAACCAGCCGTCAAACACACAGAGATGACAACATCATGTGAACATAACTGCATCCAGCTCTGTGAGCTGATGAGCCGCCATGTCTGTGCGTGCTGGACGGGCTGCTGCTGGCGTTCTCTGATGGCTCAGACTTTCCTGTTTGTGTGAATGTTGTGAGGACTCAAACGCTGTTATTAAGGAAGGAAGGATGGTGTGTGTGACTCTTTCCACTTCCTAAGAGGAAACTTTTAACTCTTCAGGTCCCTCACATCCATCGACAACTTTTTAGGAGCAAAAACAAGGATCCTGTTCAGCTGCCAGCACAGAATCAAACAGCAGGCAAAAAGCAGGAGTTTCCATATTCATTTGTTTTAATTATGCTGGGCACTTATTGTGTAAAATGTGAATTGAGTTTTGGATGTTGATGCTTCACCTTTAGACCAACAGGAAAATGGACGAGGTACAGGTCCAGGTAGTCCAGCTGGAGATCCTTCAGGGACGTATGCAGGCACACAGGGATGTCCTCTGGAGCATGATGTGTGCTCCACAGCTGTGAAGAAGAGCCACAATAAACATATTATGAGATGAAGATGCAGCTTCCATGTTGGCCCTGCTGCTCTCCCACCTTGCTGACGATGAACATGTCCTCACGCCGGATGATGCCCTGCTGCATCTTGGAGCGCAGCGCCTTGCCGATGTCCACCTCATTCTTGTAGCTGTAGGCTGTGTCTATGTGCCGGTATCCAGCCGCAATGGCTGCCTCCACAGCACCCTGCACCGAGGTCCGAGGCAGATGGGAGGACTGCAACAGGTGGAGCAGTTTAAACAAGAGGTCTGCAGCACATTTACTTCACATAAATACCCTCAAAGTCTAACATCTGCATAAAAAGCTACCTTCCATGTCCCCAGACCCAGAACTGGCATCCGCCTGCCGTCATTCAGGTCTAAGGTCCGGGCCGCCTGTGTGTCCTCCACAGAGTCCATTAAACTGTGACAAACGATTAAAAAGAGAAGCTCTGTTCACACTCAAACCCTGTGCTTTCCTCTTCCTCTTTTCCTTCTGCTGAATCAACCTCCTTCCTTTTTCTCTGCTGAGTTTACGTTCTGTCCTCTCTGCCTCACTCCCTTCTTCGTCCCCGCCTGTCTACTTTCTTCCTGTCTTATCAGTGGACAAGTTAATTATTGGACAGCGTGCAGTACCTTCCCCCATGAAGTATTTATGTGTAAATACTCAGTATGTGTCGAGGAGCTTGGTGCAAAGGTCACTCTCCTCATAGTGGCACTGACACACACACACACACACAAACAGACCCACACACAGTCAGGACACATTTTAAAATCAGCTGTAATGTTCCCACTTCAACATTAGGCGGCGATAATGTCCCACTGTCTATGGACACATGCAGTCCTAAATATACTACATGTTCATCAATCAGAACAAACTGTCGTCTTTTTATTTTGTTTTTCTAAACTTCACAGGACTTTAATTTGAACTCATATTTCTGCTTCATAATGTAATTTAATCAAATATATTTTTATGTTAATTTCATTTTTAAATATCTCATCATGTTTTCCATCTTTACACAGTCACAGTAACAACAGCTCTCCACATGCACAGGGATATAAACCTACCTCTGCTTGGACATGCAGACAGTCAGCCATCTTTTTCTTCATCATGTTTTACTGCCCGACCAGCTGCTGAACAAAATTCTCATCACAATCGAATGCTCATCAGATGCATCCCCCTTTAAAAGACAGAGAATTATTAGAATAGAATAGAATAGAATAGAATAGAAGTACCGTGTTCATCCCAAGCTGAAAAATTTCACTGTTACAGCAGCAATATACCCTACACCACTCATCCCCACATCAGACAGGACACCACCCAGCACCCATGTGAGCACATGCTAAACAGACATATCCACAGACTCACATGTTAATGAGACTGCTGCAATACGGTTGATTGGTTTTTTTAGGGCCATTAGCCATGAATAAATGAAAAAATATCATGTGTGTGTGTCTAGCTGTTTGACTCACTGTCTAGAGACTGGTCCCTCCACCAGCCGGCGAGCTGCTCAGACCAACTCCTTCCAGCATTCTTGCCGCCATTTTGCAATAGATATTATGGTTCTATATGGTTTTCTGACATTTAGAAGATGATCCCTGCACTTCAATGATAACAAAGATGGAGCTGTTTGGTATGTTCAGATTTGAAGCTGACAGTTTGAGGAAAAAAGACCATGTGGTGCATACGCCATCATTTTGTTAAGAAAATACTTTAAAAGAATTAATTAAAGATTATAATTATTTATAGTTATCTTATAGAGAAAAGTTTTGTTGCTACAAAAAAAAGCAGTGGTTACTTTTATATAGTTTGGCTAACTATTTTTATCCAGTTTTAGTTAGCTAGCTAGCTAGCAGCTAGTCAACAAATAGCAGAGCCCAGAGCCGCAATATCGTTTATATAATATATATATATATATATATAATTTTATAATTTAAACGTCTTCACGAACATGGACTTGGTGATTCTGGGTGCGGTGGGGACATCTAAACAAGACACAAACAAGTTTTACAACAGAAGCTCACCTGACCGCCATCACGTCCTCACTGAGTTACATAAACAAATCTGACAAACTATTTCTGCGACGTCTGACGTCAGTGCTCACGTGGTATAGCAGAGGCGGAAGTCGTTTTTGTTTATACTGACAAACAAGGAAAACGAAAACAGAATAAAGGCTAAAAATAGATATATATTAAATATATGAGGAGGTGCTGGTGGGTTCAATTTATTTCCACCATTTTCTTTTTTGTTGAAAACTGTGAAATACAAAATGAATGTAGGCTCAATATACACATGTAAAACACATAAATAACCTTTAGCTTCTTCACAGCCACCTTTAAAACTGTGTTTTTTTTTCACTGCTGAAAGACAACACATAACATTCATGTCAAAATGTTTTATTAGTTAACCATCAACAAAACTACTGCAAAATAATTGTGGAAAAACACAGAAATGTACAGTATATAAATGCAATTTTACAAACAATATACAGAGTTCTGATAAGCGGCTCATGCAGAGTCACAGAAGCAAAGAACACAGAGGATTATATCATACTGAATGTTTTCACTTCCTCTGAACAGGGATCAGACAGCAAACAACATGCAATACACCAGAAAAGCAGCAGGAGAGGTATTCACAAATTACATAAATACACAAACACTACAAGAGGTTAATATAAGTTTAAAGCCTGTATAAAATATAAATATTTGGTCTGCTCATTACATACAGTTTACATCAAAAATTACACCATCAGGCATGTTGGTAACCAGCTGTTCGTTGTCATGGTGACGGCTACGTTCCCTGTGTTTGTACTCGAACAATGTCGCAGCATGGCGGCTTGACCTTTGACCCTCCTGATCATTTAATTTAAATATTGTGAATAGTGTTGGGTGCTACATTTATTTTATAAGAGATATGTCACAATGGCGTCTGCAGCCATGTGACAGAGCTGTTTGTGGGCAGAGGTTTGTTCATACCATAACATGTGGCTGGATGTAGCAGAACATCCTGACATACCGATTAGTATATATATATATATGTATGGACATTAGAACGCAGCCCTGATTTAAACATGACACCACGGTGGATCTCACTGGTCCAGGTCGTTGCTATCGCAGCTGCGGGGCCGGTAGTAACGCTGGCAGAACTCCCTGATCCGAGCGCAGGCCTCCACCATCATCTCCTCCGGCACCGTCACCACGATGCGGAAGAAGTTGGGATACTCAAACGCCTGGGAGGAGACACAGGGGATGATGTTCAGGTTTCATTTAACCATGCAAAGATCAACAGTGAAATAAAAAACAGTTTCTTACTGAAGCGGGCAGACAGAAGACAGACTGCTCGGTCACCAGCCGCTCAGTGAAGTCCACATCGTTCTTAAAGTCTGGGAAGTGGTCCATGTCGATCCCAACCTGGACAAATGAGCACACAGATATTCAGGCCGAGAATGACAGAATGACAGGTGAGCTGCTCCAAACCACTCGGCAAGAATGAAAACAACCACACAGACACACACACATGTGCTACTGACCATGAGGTACATGGCTCCTGAGGGCCTGATGGGGGTCAGACCGGGGACAGTGGACAGCTCGCTGAAACAAATCTCTGAGTTGGACTGAGGAAGAAGAAGAAACATCTGTCACATATTGCTGTGGCTGACAGTGTGTGTGGACTGTATGAAGAGTTTGTACCTTGAGGAAGCTGATGGTGTTGTTGTAGAAGCTCTGAGGGGTGTTGTTGAGGATGCTCTCCAGCGCCCCCTGGACGACGGTGCAGGCTCCCAGAATCCGCTGGCTCAGTTTCACCAGACCCTGTCGGATCTGCAGAGGAGACATGGAGTAGTGAGGACATTTTCAGAGACATGTCTGCAGGTCTCCTAGCTGAAGGAACATCAGCCTGTGGTGGGTGGAGCACTGAGGCACCTCCAGCTTCAACGCTATGTGTGAGACTTTCTGGCTTCACCAGCTGCAAATCTGCCCTGAAGGCAGGATGGGTCAGACATGTCCTGACAGATCCTCCATCAGCTGCACTAAAGCTGCCACCAAGGTGATGCAGCATCATATTACTGTGACAATAAGCCAAAAAGTCACACTTCTGTATATATGTGTAGGGGTCAGTGAGACAACACTGCCCCCATCAGGTCAAACTGGAAATTACAACACAGCAAATACTTGATTGCATCCATTTAAACAGAATACCTCAGATCCAAATATGTTATTCCTGTCATGGATGAGGATCCATCCCATCCTCCAACCTGGGACCAGCCAGCGTTTAGCCAAGCCGCCGCAGGAAAGGATGGGAACATCGCTGCTGAGAGAGGCCAGAGAAGGACAGCTGCAGCCTGGGAAAACCTGAGGAGCAACGAAGACAGGGAGAGAGAGCAGAGAGCTGGTTAAAGACTAACTTTACTCTCAGACTGGGCTGTAACATGATGAATGTAACTGTCCTGTTTTATTATGACAGTATGATAAAGCAGGAGCACAATGGATGGATTAAAAGAAACATTTATGGGAATCTATAGGTTTTGTAAGACTGGGGCGGTGAGGGGGTTACAGTAACTTTATGCCTCTCTCACACAACTGGTTCTCATTACAGCCGTACAGTATGTGTGACGTGGAGCGAGACACGGCCCCGCGTCTGATTGGCCAGTCTGGGATGAATGTAAAATGTGCCTGTGCGACTCGCCAGTTTGAAGCCATTTTTTGGCTTGTGGCTGTCTGCCACAAGTCTCCTCCTATGGATGGCGTGCGCAGGTTATAGCAGCGATTGGTTTTATAATCCACATACATGCTGCCCACCTGCACAGAGACAGCCCCGCAGGCTTTAAAACATTATTTACTGCTGAGGGTGTTCAGCAGGAGGCACGGTGCCCCACTGACTCAGTCTGTGCTGGTAGTTAAACCCCCAAAACACTGGGGGCCCCACCACCAACACACCCCCTGCTCTTCTCCACCCACCAAAGGGCCTCCAGACATATGCATTAATTGCAAACACATGCAGCCACAAAAGTGCAAAGTCATTCTGTTTGGCCTGCATTTAGCGTGTGTGTGTGTGTGGATGCACCCAACAACCCCGACTCTGAACGTTTCCATTCACAACACATCACTGCATCATGGATCTGATGTTTCCATCTCTGCTGCAGCTTCTTAGAGCCGACACAGATGCACGTACAAACACAACTATTTCACGTAGAGGCTGATATAAAGCATGAGCATGTAGCTATGATCATATGAAATGATGGAACATCTGCAGAGTCCAGACTGTCCTGAAGACAACAAGCTGCAGCATGTACAGTGATGAAGGTCAGAGGCTGGCAGAGTCTCATGTGTTTAAGGGTTAAATGAAGAGATAAATGAAGAGGGCCAACATTAAAATCTGCACGCTGAGTCCGAACTGGATCAATGTCAGTCTAGAAAAGTCTGTGCTGGTCAAACTCTCACTGAAGGTCATGTAAATATGTGCACAAATAAACACACACGCACGCACACACACGCTTTCAGACAGGTTACATAAAAAGCACAGACATGGTTAGAAGAGAATCGTCCACTTCAGTAGTTTTCCACTGATCAGGACGGTGTACTCATGTTGGACAGACTGAAACCCCCACCGGGGCAAATCTGCAACATGTGAGCCAGCAGAAGACGACACGTTTCAACCACCAACGCCCACTTTATTAGCTAACCTCCGACTTCCTGTGTTGGTTAGCCAGGATCATTGTCAGCTCGTCCACACTGTCCGAGTGTTTTTCAGCACAGACCTGTGTTCTAAACGGCTTCTGATGCTTCTGTTACCCACATATCTCAGAGTACAGTCGTTCTTAACTCCTGACTCCTCAGCATTAGATTTGGAAATGAAACACTGACTGTAGTTAGAATATTGGAACCATCAATCAGAATCAGAATCAGGTTTAAATAAAGCACCACCACCATTTTTTAAACTATGCAAACAGTTAACGTTTTATCTTCTCTTTACTGTTACTGTCCCTGTGTGGTTGTGTTGCGTGATTATTTATCAAAGTATAAACTTTTATTAGATTTTAAAAATCTTCAAATGCTGTTCTGCACTAAACCTGGCACCCAGCTGCTGCAGCGGCATGTTACTACACACATACACACACTCTTTGTGTTAACCATAACAGAGAGGCAACACTGCCACCATCAGGTCAAAGTGTGCGGCTGTGCACTGACCCCTTCCTGTGGTAACTTTTGAACGTGCTCAACCCCCATGGCCCACATGCACTGCTTGCCCTTACTGACCCTCCCTGGCTCTCGCCCATCCACCCTAATCCTCCCTGTCCTGATGTGGAGTTGTCAACCCACCACCCAGAGCCAGAGCAAATAATCCCACCGCACGAAGCACAACCTGAAAAATGTGCCTCGCTGGTGTTACACTGAGCCAAGCCCACCTGCAGCCCTGTACCGAGAGGTTTCTGCACTCACCATGTCGCTGTAGATTTCATCAGCCAGGATGGGAACGCAGTGTTTGGAGGCCACTGGGGAAAAGAAACAGAATGTGTGTGAGATGTGTGTGTGTGTGTGTCCACTCTTGATTTTTGCCTGCTAAAGCTCTGGCAGGATGTGACACCTTTGAGGATCTTCTGCAGGTGCTCCTTGGTGAAGACGGAGCCACATGGGTTGGAGGGGTTGGTGATGATGATGCAGGACGTTCTCTCGTTGATCAGGCTCTCCATGTGCTGCAGGTCCACCTCCCACGACTTCTCCGGCTGTGGATCAAACATGCACGTCAGGATGATGATGATGATGATGATGTAATGACAACACAGAACCCTGAGTAACTGTTCCCAACACAAGAACACTACCGACAAGGCGGCAAGGAGGTGCTGAAAACTGCAGTTTGCCCTGTGGCCACTTGAGGGCTGGTGTCCGTTTACTTGCCAGACTCACCAGCAGGTTGTAGAGTTTGACCTCGATGCCCATGGAAACAGCCAGAGTCTTATATAAGGAGAAGCCTGGGCACGGCACCAGGATGTTGTCCCCCGGGTTACAGAGGACGCCGATAGCCAGGTCGATGGCCTGACTGCAACCGCTGGTCAGAATCACATCCTGTAAGAGAAGGAGGGCCCGGTGAGCTGCACACACATGACATGACCACCACACCATCCAGGCGTGCAGCGTGTCCTGTTCTGTGGAAGAGGAGGGAGGTATGTATGAACACAGAGTGTGGGAGCCTCACCTCTGCCTCCAGCGGAGCCTCGGGGCAGCTGTAAAAGTTGGCCACCGCCTGCCGGCTCTTCAGGTAACCTGAGGGTGCACACAGAGGGTTAATATCACAACACATACATGCAGAGATACACACCTGTGTGTCCTGCCACCACGCATGTGTGTGTGTGTGTTCTCTGTGCAGCTCAGTGAGACTCACCGACAGAAGGAGCGTAGCCGTTATATTTCTGGGAGTCTATGGCGTCTTTCATTGCCTGAAGCACCGCGTCATCTGTGGGCAGGTTCCCGAACACGGTGGGGTCCCCTGAGGAGTCAGTCAGGGACAGTCAGTCAGCGGGGACAGACAGACAGACAGGTAGGCAGAGAGGCAGACAGACAGACAGACAGACAGAGAGGCAGACAGACAGGCAGGCATAGAGACAGACAGACAGACAGGCAGGCTGGCAGGCAGGCAGACAGGCAGGGAGACAGGCAGACAGACAGGCAGGCTGGTAGGCAGACAGACAGGCAGGGAGGCAGACAGACAGGCAGGCAGACAGACAGACATTAGATGTGGCTGTGTGAAAAGGCAGACCCACCAATGGAGAGGGCGATCATGGGTTTGTCCGGGTGCGGGGTGAGCTTCATGCCGTCCACAATGGCCCTGATGGGGTTCAGGGTGTTCTTGGCCATCTCTGAGGGCTTCACCTCCCACCTCTGCCTGCGGCTCTTGGCTTTGGCCGGGTACAGGCTGCCGTTCACGCTGACGTGGTGGAAGCCCTTCCCGGTGACTCCGGTCCCGTTCAGGCTTTTGGCACTGACCGTGGTTTTGCTGTGAACTCCATTCCCATTCATCTGAACCAAGTAAGACTTGTTGTCCATCCTGGAGCTGCGGAGCCGGGACGGACAGCACCTTTATCTCACCCTGATCACACTTCACCCAGAGCCAGCTGCTTTAACAAGCTGCGGCATCACATTAATAACCTGCAGACAGAACCGTCAACACTCGGCTCCCTCTGAGCTGTGAGTTTAATTATTATTATTAATTCGTGCAAATATTCAGCAAATTATTATTATTATTATTATTATAGTCAGATCAACATATTTTAGTCATGTTCGATTTTATTCTTTACTGATTAAAAATAATCTGCGCTAACTGGATATAAGCGGCAGCGCGCATGGCGCAGCTTCCATCATTAAGTTCTTCAGAATTAAAATATAATAAAATAACTACAATATCTAAATCCATCAAGTGTGTGAAATTAATCATGACTGAATACAGAAACAGAAATGATAACTTGATGCAGACCTGCAGCAGATTTAACCCTCTGTACACACTCTGCACTTTAAAACATGAATTACTGCATATAGCCCTATATTTATACTGGTCACGTTAAAAATGTTATTTTGCACTGTTAGTTTTACTCTTTTTATTCTTTATTCCTTTTTATATTTATTTAGATATTTGTCTTTTTTCATTGCACGTGTCCATCTTTTGTGCCTAACCCTAGAGCTGCTGAACAAACCTTCAGTGCGCCGCGCTTAAAATCACGCATCTTCCATAAAAGTGATTAATGTACGTGCAAAGTCTATGAAAGGTGCTTTTGTTATCAGTAATTTATTAATTCTTCAGTTGGTTAATATCAGATTTTTAATAAACTCCATCATAAACAGGCTGTAAAGTTTTTTCTTACCTCATTTTTAATTCAGCACAAATCCTCCAGAAAGCAGCAGCAGCAGATTAATCAGCCTCAAATGTAACAGTAAAGGATGCGGGATGAATTAAAGCCGCTTTTATAGCAAGTTCCCCTAAAATGGGTGTTGAGCCCTGCCCTTATTTCCA
This sequence comes from Parambassis ranga, assembly GCF_900634625.1. NCBI lineage: Eukaryota > Metazoa > Chordata > Actinopteri > Ambassidae > Parambassis > Parambassis ranga. Next base: position 23,803,357 of record NC_041039.1, read on the forward strand.
TTGGTGGAGACCAAGGGCTGTGCCATGACACCCCTCTGACGTCATTAACCAGCTCCATACCTCCGCATCAAAGGGGGGGGGGCATGTAATTTACATGAGGAGGGGCGTTGTGTTAACCTGTCACATGTTACTGATGGAAACATCAGACTATACTCAAAAACACACTGCTGACTCTGAGAGCCTCCCGAGGAGCTGAGGCCTGCTGAGCTGACGTCATATTAACCCCTCTGGGTTAAACATGGGGTGTCACTAAGGTTCATGTGCTAATGGGCTAATAGATATTTAACCAAATGATTTACAGTGAGCAGTTTACAGTCGCTGGGATCCATGTGCCTCCTGCACAAACAAAACGTTACTCATTCATGGTGGATATGACAGACTACAGGCGATGATGTCATCAGGCTGCAGACTGACCGGTCACATTGGGTTAAATCAACACGTCAGGTGGACAAACACCGGTGCTGCTGGTAGAATCTGGGTTCTCTGTCCGGTGACAGTGCCGAACCAAATGGGTCCAGCTAGGACAAAAGGTCCCGAGCCTGTCCCACGTCTCACAGTCCTTTAACCAGACAGTCAGTCAGACCCACACAGGTAAGGAGACATATAGAGACATTTAGACGTCCTTTACCACATATAAACCATGTTTTCCTACCAAACTGATGGAGCTGATGGAGCTGATGGAGGAGCAGACTCTACAGCTGCCTCCCTTCAGCCTTTGTGAATGAGCTGGATGACTGAGAATCTTCATGGACATGTCACATTCAAACAACACGTGGAACACTGCTTCTTACATAACAGGCTGCTTTCTGTGCTCCGCAGTCCCTAACGTATGAAGGTGGAGGCCGTCCTCCGGGACTAATAACACACAGCGGGGCTGTAATAGCACCAAAGCACCGTATATTCAAACGGTTCCCCTGTAAACTGGAGTGGCTGTAGGTGTGAGCGTCAACAGACACACACATGTTGTGCATCAGGTCGCTGTGATTGTGTGTGCGGCCTCTAGTGGGTCAGCTTTAAGAAAAGTGCAGAGTCATGGTGGGGTGCTTCATCATGAGGGTCCCACTGTGTTTCATAAATCAGCGTGAAGGGTTAACACGCTGCCAGGGAGAGCGCGCTCAGAGGAAGCCATGCTCTGACTGCTGCCATGAGGTCGCTGCTTCTTAGTGTTATTTTACATTATGTTGGATTTTCTGACAGATCCTCACATCACACATGCTGCACGACCCACAAACAGGTTTGTCACCAGGAGAAACCTTAAATTAATTAATTAATTAATCTTAACAGAATCCAGACGCTGACTTTAAAAACCGTGAAATGTTACATCACCCATTACAGCCGCAGCGCGGCGAACATCACATGAATGATGCAACACTAATACGAGGAAAAAGCAAGTAAACATTCAGAGCGAGTACACCTGAGATCCAACAGATAAACACACAGAGAGCCAGAACACACCACTACCTTCATTTTATAACAAGACACAGACACAGACACACACACACACCTCTAATAACAACAAACATCAACATGTGTAGACTTTGCACTAAAGAACTCTAAGGTGTTTTCCCTTTTAGCAGAGGCTTGGCCCATCAGAGTGTTTGTTCTGTGGAACTTTGTACCATTTAAATAAAGCTGGAGCATCCTGCCAAGACCGTCTGTCCACAAACAAGAAGAGAGAGGACAGGAGCAAACTACTCTTAAAGCTACAGTGCTGGACATCTGTCTCCCCCTGCTGGCAGAAAGAATGATTACACACTTTGTTCTTCTGGAGGTCGTTCTTCACTAGAAGAGACGTTTGCTTCATCTGCTGTCATGTTGGAGAGAAAACCAGGACCCAGACCCGGTCTGACTGCAGACTGCTTCAGGGTTTCTTTCAGATGTTCAGACGGTCTTCTTGTTTCATGATTCTTCCACCCTGACAGGATCCACAGGTCCAGACTGACTGAATCCTCCTCACAGCATCATACTGCCACCACCATGTCTGACTGTATGAAGCCTGTTCTTTGGGTTCTAGCCTCTCCTTTCTGTCTCCACATGAAGACAACATCTCTGTGAGCACAGAACACTAGTTCAGCTTCATCTGACCAAAGGACTTCCAGTCTGTGTGCTCTGTCTCCAGGTGGTCTCCAGCAGACTTCAGTCTGGTTTAGATGTGTCTTCTCTGCAGTCTGGCAGTCCATTCCCGTGCAGGACTCTAGTGACGGTCTCCTCTGACTCTCCAGGTCCAGACCTGGTTCAATCCTTCACTAGTGTGTCTCTTTGACTCTCTTTGAGTTTCCTAAATTAAACCTCTGGAGACCCACAGACTCTGGAGGTTCCTGACAAAGGTGGCTGAATAAACAGATTCGTGTCCTGGTGCCACAGTTCCAGTTCATGTTCTGTGTTTGACATTCTGCCCCTTTCAAGGGCAGATTAGCTAATCAGTCATCAGGTCAAAAGCCACTGTCCTGTGTCCTCATTTAACTCCCAGCACAGTGGCGGCACGTAGTATTTACTATTCCCTCCAACAACACTGTGCAAATACACACTTGCAAACAGGGCATGGTGCTGCTGACCCTTGGTGATTTTCCTCAATAGCTTTCGGAGCAGTGTTATGTAGCAGTTGGTGCCATGTGGTGCCACTGGGCTGATTGGCTGAGTGATGAGATGGAGGAGGCCAATGATGGAGAGCAGGCTCCCAGTGGGCTGTCTGTGTGGTGCAGGTCTGGACTCAGATAAATAACAAACACCTCACAGGGCTGTCAGGACACTCTGTTCTTTATTCTGTCACTGAGACAACAGCAAACACACAAACACACCAGAGACACAAAAAGCTACAGCACAGCAATGATTTCTCCTCGGTGTGAAGTCTTTAAAATAGATCTTCTGGCTGCCAAAGAGTCCTAAAGGCTGTGGTTTAATCAGAGCTTTTTTACTGTAGACAGCAGCTGGATGGAAGAAACGAGAAAAACAGTAACAGGCTGTTAAAAACTAAAACAACGAGCTGAAAGACGACGTGGCTCCGTTCAACGACACTCCACTCGGCTGCATGTTGAACTCCTGTTTGATCCAAATACAGGCAAAGACTCGTCATTTAAATCATAATATAAATTATGTGACACTTTGAGTCACAGTTTAATAAAAACCGTCGAGTTCTATAAAAGTTCCTCTGTTATGAGTTTTAACAACAGCTTATTAAAATCTGAAGTTTAGCACCTGTGAGATTAGCGGAGCTGTAAAAATGATTTCTAACCGTATGAATATTACAGAAACGTGTGTGTTCAGTGACTTCCTGTCACCCTCACAGCATCCGTGCGTTCTCGTACTCTAAGAGCAGCCTTTTCTTCTTGAAGCCAGGATTGTAGTCGGGGTCGATCTGAAAGTCCTCGTTGCTGCTGCTTGAAGACCCGCTGGAGTACAGAGTGTTTATGTCGAAGGAAGAGTCTGTGTCTTCCTGCTCCGCAGACTGCCTGGCGGTGGTGCTCTCCTCGGTCACCCGGCGACACTCCTCGGCGCTCAGCCTGGTGAGGCTCACACACGGCTGCAGCAGTTTGGACTGCAGCAGCACGGACGTACTCGGCAGCGATAACCTCAGCGCAGCTCTGCGGGGCGCCTTCCTGACAGAAGGGGGCGCTGAGGAGCGTAGCAGGGTTTCTGAGAGAGACGGGCCGCTGTTGTGTGTTTGTGGTGTGCGCTGTGAGGACAGACTCGGTGCAGGGTCGGCCTGCTCTGCTGCAGGGTTCCTTGTAGAGGCCTGTGGGGACGCAGCATGTCTGCTCTTCAGTGAAGGTTTGGAGGAAGTGTTTGGTTTTGGGTGGAGGTAGATGGAGGAGGACGCACAGTGATCAGTGGAGGTGTGACAGGGTGGATTTGGATTTGGTGGTTTAAAGGTGGCGTAGCTCCTGCAGGAGGCGACGTCTACCAGCCGGACCACCGGCGACAGCAGAGCAGGCAGCGGGGCGTTCCTGGTGGATAAGGGTGGAGCTTCAGGTGAGCTCCGCTTATCTTCAGGTGCCTGGGCTGCTGTCTGAGGATGGGTGCAGGTCTGTGGAGGTGACTGATCAGGTGGAAGGGGGATGAGGTCAGACGGGGTGAGGTCCTGTGATGAAGAGGAGGATGAGGAGGACTGGAACAGAGGAGGGGATGAAGAAACGTTGGCCTTGAACAGCAGCTCGTCTGAGCTCTCGTCAGGACACTCCCGCAGGATGCACTCCACCCATCGCTGGTGTTTGGAGCAGAACTGAGGGGAGGAGGCAGCGTCCTCCGCACTTTGACCGCTCACTACCTCCACCTTCCTCACCGCCTCCTCTGTCTGACAGCTGCCACTCAGAACCGGCTGTGAGCGCTGAGAGAGTTCCTCTCCTCTCTGTGGAGGTGCAGACTCAGCTGGACGACAGGAAGAAACATCTGAAGGACCAGAGAGGCGACGTGGTTCAAATAATAAGTGCATGACCGGAGGATTTATAGAAGCAGTGTTAAAGGAAACAGTTTAGGAAGAACATTTTTCCTGTTTTTAATGTGTTTTTAACTTAATACCTCAATCAAAATGTGCCATTTATTCACCTCAGACTCAGAGAGTTTGCTGCAGAACACAGACGCAGACAGACTGAGTGGTTGCCCTCAGGCCCTATGACTCTTTAACTCCTCTCTCTGAGCAGGACTGTAACGAGGCGGCTGCTCGGTCTTCTGTTGCACATTATGGACACATAACACAGCTCTATCTGCACTTACATGGACACTGTAACTGTCTCTGACCTTATGCTGTGCTGCTTATGCATGCTGTGCTGTGTGTTTAACTGCTCCTACAGGATACAGGAATCTAAAAAGGAGTGCAGTGAATAAAAGTCTATTTGTTCACGGCACAGACGTGTACACGTGCTGTCTGTCTGGCTCTGCCTCTTACCGCAGTGCAGCAGCCTCTTCAGAGTCGCTGCGATGGTGATGGAGTCAGAGGTCACCACCTCCAACAGCAGCTTCTCCTCTTCAGTCTCAGGACTTTGTTTCCTCAGTATCTGAGTACACACACACACACACACACAGAGTACATTAAAGAAGCCTGTGAACAGTTTGACCACTAGAGGTCAGTGTGGAGCGATTCTCATAAACAATGTTTATCCCTGGCAGGTTTTTGGAGTCAGCCGACATGTCACACACCTTATCAATGTAGGTTTCTCCTGGTAACGTAGCCTCCAGCTGATGGAGGTAGTGCAGCAGCCTGTCCTCCACTTTCTGAGCGTAGCGTTCACCGTACTGCTCCTCCATCTGGTTCTGACAGACACACACAGGCTTCAGAGCTTCTACTGTGGACACAGCTCCTCAAAGCAACAGCTGTAGGTGATGCTTCCATCAGTTAAAGTTAAAGTTGCACAGTTCTTTAGGCCACGATGCTGTTTGTTTTGTGTGAATATGAATAGCTGTGCGTTCCAGATGTTTCAGGGTTTCAGGGATGAAGCACTGTTCTCAGGACTCAGACTTTAGATGTGATCTGCAAATGAAGCAAACTATATCATGGTGTTCGACTGTTTGTGGACACTGTGTGTGTTTGGTGTGCGTTAGGTCTCAGTTTTAAATGGCGATCTGCAGCGCAACCTGCTGGGCAGGAAAGGACTTACAGTGACCACGGACCAGAGCACTGTTCAAACATCATGAGATTTAGCATGAGTCCCAGCACACACCCTGCAGATAAACATGTTAATGTTTGCATGAACAGACAAGATGAACAGGATCTGAACTCCATCCTGGTTTAAGATGGTTGATACATATGAGAGCAGCTGTTCCAGTGGAGTAAAGGCTGTGCTACATTTTCTTTGGTGTTGAACATACGGACAGGATTTGACTGAAATGGCTAACAGGGTAACATGTGGATGCTGACAGAGCTGCCGGTGCTGTAACAGCACAGTGCATGGTGTGTTTTATTTTGTAGTATGTGTGAAAATGTAACATTTACAATCATACATTTCTACTTGGTCATTTTCAGTTTCTTTGATCTATGATGCTATTCATTGTCACACAGCAAAAAAATATCACATTTAAACAGCAGAAGAAAACCAACCTGAACGTACTCGTCCCGCCTCTGCTTGTCCAAAGTGAGTGACTGTGCCAGATTCTTAAAGTCCAGATTGTTCTTCCTCATGAGGAACATTTCATGTTGGCTCTGTGGAAGAAACAAAAGTGAAAACACCATCAACATGTGTGAAAAGCAGATCCAGCTGTCTATGGCCATAAATGATTCCTCTTCTTCTAGCTCTGTTTTGAGCTTTGAGGAAGTGTCTGATGGAGAAGTGAACGAAACAGTGCAGCTTCACACAGTAACATTGAGCTTAAAGATGCTAACATGTTCTGTATCCAAGGAACAGACAACTTCACATTGTGTAGTTCTTGTTTCCCAGTAAAACTGTACTAAAATCATTCTTAAGTGAATTTATTGCTAAAACATGTTGATTTATTGGACACTTACACACTGATCTTGGTACTGAGGGAGTTTGCTTGGGAAAAACTGGTTGATTTTGGACATTATGTCAATCATTCCTCTGCACTCTTTAAGCATCCACATAATGACCTGCAAGGACAGACAGTAAACAAGAAGAAGAAGAACAACAACAACAACAACAACAACAATGCATGTGCCTCTTTCTGTACCATGGTTTTCAGGCCGAAGATGATCTTCATGTGTTTTATGGCAGACACCAGTCTGGGCAGGAGCCTGTGAGTGGTCTCCAGAAAGCTCGCGGCTCTCTCAAAGAGCTCCACGTTCCTGCTTTTCACAGTGGAGTAAACCTGAGCTGAGGCCACACGCAGCCTCCACGAGTCCTCAAGGCTCAGAGGCTGGGAGTCCACATCAGGCCAGCTGGAGGGGGCAATCACTGTGGAGACATAAGCAGGTACCCATCATGTCTCCTCCACGTTAATTCCACTGCAGCTGTGAACAAAACACAGCATCTACCGCATGCACTGACTGGCCTCAAAACATTTATAACACTTTATAATACTGATTATTATTTTCTACTCAGACACAGACAGGTGCTTCATCATAAACAAATAAAAAGAGTTATTAAAAACCCACCTTCTTGTATTTCCATCATCCTGTGAGCCCAAACATGCTCTATAATCCACACTGGCAACTTGGGGAAGTTTTGTGAACATCCAGCCTGCGGCTCTCCTCCGTCCATCTGATGCTCAGCTGTCTGTGGAGGAACCGGCTTATTAGCGGGACTATAACCCATCCACAACGCCCCCTTCCCGGCTGAACATGTACGGGCAAGTTGGGGACTTGCTACGACCCCCCCTCCTGCTGTCTGGGTCTCAAAACGTTGCAAAGTGCTTCCCTGTCAGGATCAAACGTGAGTGTCAACATAAACCTTCTCACATTCATTCATTCATTCTTTTTTTCTGCCTTTGCTTATGCATAACCCGAGATAATAATGTTGGTCACAGCACAGTCTGCATCATTACAAGAACAGTAATGTAGACTTTTATTGTGAAGTTGACCGAGCAGGAAGTGATTTGACGCAGGCGCAGTGAACGCTCTTTCCTCTGACCTCCTGATAAATATGTGCTTTGTTACAGTTATTACGGGGCTGCACACCTTACTATAAGGTAAAAAATATAATGACTTTATTTATACATATATGTCACGTCTTTAAATAATGAAGCAGCGCGCCTATTGGCTCACATTAGCAGTAATTTTCAAATAATCTGCTTCAACGTGCTAGCGCGACTTAGCCTCGCAGCTCCTGGTAGCTGTTGATGGGTGCGCATGTTTCACTCCACCCACCTACTCCGACAGGCGGTGTTTGACGAACTCTTAAAATGTAAATGTAAACTACGGTTGCGTTTGCATCATGTTGTTTAAAGCTAAACTGCATCAATATGTTCATATGAGACATTAATAGATAAGCTAGCATCCACCGGCTAACCGTAAGTTTTAATACTGACGGTTAGCCGGTAATGTTTGACTGAAAAACAGTAGTATTAACTCACCCAAAATTATAACTACAGTCCATAAAGACTCATTGAACGACAAGGACGTGAAAACATCAGTAAACGGTATCATGCAAAATGTTTTTTACCGGTTTCCAAAGTTACTAGACTTTCCAGACAGCCCGCGGCAGCCATGTTTGTTTTGGTTCTGAAACCGAGGTGCATCACGGGAAATAAATTGGGAAAAGGTGAACAAAAACTATAGAAAATGTTGTGATTTGACTTCCTTGGTTATTTGTTTACCATCATATTTTAGACACCAGTGTTCTTCAAACATTGTGTAAGCAGGTGGACATAAAGGTCCAACATCACTGATCAGTATTGATTTACTGCGTGCAGTTCTACATTTTGATTAAATGTGATTTTCTCACCGTCCTTCTTTTGTCGCTGCAGCTGCACCATGAACACACCGTCCTCTGTGTCTCTGCTCCGGCTCTCCTGGACGGGGTTCAGGCTCTGTGCATTCAGAGCCTCTGGTCTCCAAACTCTGAGCTTCACAGCTGCAGCTTCCACTCAACCCCCACACACCCCACCCATCAGGCGCTGTCACTCCAGCAGCGTCAGGGTGCGATCTTATCTTCAGTATGTGAAACACAAGATCATCCCCCGCCCCAGTCCTCCGTACAGCCACGTGTGCCAAGTAGGAGACCCGGTGCTGCGGTCGCAGGCGGCGGCTGTCGACCCCGCAGCTGTAACAGGACCTGAGATCCAAAAGGTCATCAACACGCTGGTGAAAGTGATGCGCAGGCTGGAGTGTGTGGGGCTAAGCGCGCCTCAGATTGGGGTGCCGCTCCGCATCCTGACTCTGGAATATCCAGAGAGGATGCTGGAGGAGAGTTCACCTGCATCCAGAGAAGCGCGCGGCCTCTCCGTCCAGCCACTGAGGGTCTTTGTCAACCCTCAGCTGCGGGTGCTGGACGGACGGACGGTGCTCTTTCAGGAGGCCTGTGAGAGCGTCTCCGGCTTCTCTGCCACAGTTCCACGCTACGTGTCCGTGGAGGTGTCCGGTACGCAGCGCCGCCACGTCTCATTACCACAGAGCTTCTTGCTCATTTCTGACCTTTTTTCTTTTGTCTGTCATCCTGCAGGTCTCAATGAGAAAGGTGAAGCTGTCACATGGGAGGCCAGCGGCTGGCCAGCCCGCATCCTCCAGCACGAGATGGACCACCTGAACGGGGTCCTCTACATCGACCGCATGGACAGCAAGACCTTCATCAATATCAACTGGGAGGCACACAATGACTAATGAGCAGACACTCAAACTGTAGACCTGTCCTGGGAGGATCCTCAGTGTCAGGGTCACGATGAACAGCTTAGTCTGCAGCAAGAGGGGTTCAGTGGAACTCACATCTGTTTACAGTGGACGAGACGCGTGTTATGTTGTGTTGTTCGTGTGTGATCAATAAAGAAGGTGGTTTGTTACGACGACGCCTCCTCAGTGACGACAGAGCATGTCAGGGACATGAAGACACTTGACCCAGGAAACAGCATGTGATGCCTGGTGGATGTGTGTGTACACATGTGTACTTTAAGGAATTCATCAAGAAAGATCTCCTCCATAGATCAGTTGCAGCCCTTTATTTTATTTTTTTTAAAGCAAATAACTAAAAAAAAAAAAAAACAACACAGTTTCAATCCAAAGATCAGGACGTAAAACACGTAAAGGGACTTTAGGGACAGATAGAATCATGTGATCAACATGTTCCTGTGTGTTGGTCACATGATTAACCCTTTAGAGTGAGCAGAAGCCGTCAGTGATGCTGCCTGAACCAACATCACATGAGTGGACATTCATGATGTGTGCTTGTCAGACGACCGACGTCTGCTGTAACTGTGAAACTCCTGCAACATTCTTTACGTGCTCGAAGCTTTTAACCAGCCCTTTAAATTATTACATTGTGTCAGTTTGTTCTTAAATAATAGATGAGATCGTCCACACGTTTTTCCATGGCGACACGTTTTCTCTTTTCTTTCTGTTATGTTGTTTTTAAGGTTTGATACGTCTGGTGTCGGCAGGAAACGGCTCCTACATCAAAACTACAATCAATCAATCAACAAATAAACAAACAAACAAGTGTCACTTTGTTCTATTATATTACAGAGAAGGCAGAAAACTGTGGAACTGTCCCTTTAGGTGAGTTTAACTCGTCTGTGACCTACAAATCACACGTTTCACACAGATACATGGCGGAATGGCCCTTTTAACTGTTTTACAGGCAACAAAGCAGATGAACACAGACGCACTGTGCTCCACACTACAGTGAGCACAAACCGCCAACAACACAAACTACTGGTACAAAGTGATGTAAATATGGCCGCTAAGAGGAGGAAACAGTGAAGTCTGTTTTTCAGTGGAGGCAGCTTCTGAATTAAAAAAAGACGTTTTTCTCTTTAAGGCACAGTGACTCTGTCTCAGAACACAGATCACACAGATGACGACTGGTCAAACGTCTGGCCGCAGCTGCACGAAACAGGGTTTCTGTACCAGCAGCTGTTACAATACTCGTTCCCACAATACCTGCACAGGACCAGAGGCTTCCTGCTGCACCGCTTCCCACAGGAGCAGAGGCCCAGCTTCTTGATGTTGTGGCTCCTGTTACAGAGGTCAAAGTCTCTGCAGGACACCGCGTGGAAGACGCCGCAGCTGAAACACAGGACCTGAGGGTCCAGCCTGGTGAGGTCGCAGCACTCGTGGTAGGTGATTGGATTAAGGGAAGATGTGAGTGCTTTGGGGCCATCGTGCAGAGACAGGGAGGCCATGCGGCTGCTGCTGAGCGACGGGGGAACAGGTAAACTGTTGAGGAACTGCACATTGTGGTCGTTCATCCTGCACGCTTCCAGAGAGGCACAGCTGATATCGTGCAAGCTGTCGCACTGAATGCAACGTTGGAAGCAAACGATGGAAGCGTGGTGGCAGGGGCAGGACTGAGCGGCTTCGGGCGGGTTCGTGCTCAGCTCCATCCCTGGCAGCGAGTCTGTCTGATCTGCCCTCGACTCGCCACACGGACGCCTGTCTGGTTTCCTGGTGGTAACCTCCACCTCCAGCTGTGAGGGCGAAGACGTCCCTCCATTACTGTGTGTTCTGACAGCAGGGGGCGACGCGGTGCTCCCGTCATCACCCTCGACCAGCGGCTGCGGCTGCTGCTGCTGCTGCCTGCCGTTTATCTGCTCATCTCCGTACAGATCCACTTCCTCATCCAGCTGCTCTATCAGTGTTTTCTTGGCGTTGTCCAGGGCGACCTGTCAGGACGAACAAACAGTGAATGCTCAACTTAACACGTGTTTCACGCTGGTTATCTAAGGAGGAGCTGAGAATTAAACAGAACGAATCTGAAGTTTATAAAGCATCATAAGTGTTGACCATCTATTGAAACACTGTTCAACTCAGTGGCACAGGGACAGGAGAAAAAAACTACAACTCCCAGAATGCACTGGTGTTAAGCTAGTTCTTGAGCCTGTTTCTGGACTAGTTTTTTGCCTAGAATTTGGTCTGCTTTTAGACTCGTTTGGGAGTAGGTGAAACCTGGTTTGAGTCATCTGGAACTAGCTCCTGGACTGGTTTTAGTTCTGGCAGCGACTCCTCTTCCTCCTTATATTGATATAAGAAGATGAGAAAAAGACTTATTCAGCTCAGATCTACAGTATCAGCATTAAGAATACCTTCATATATATCAGCGTGGCCTTGTTGGATAGTTTGATCCGACATTTACTAAAAACAGTTTAGATAGTGTCCGAGGACCACAGGCTCACCTGTCTGAGGTGAAGATTTGTCATTTATAATCAATATTTATAACGATATTAATAAGTCATTGCACGGCTGCTGTCACTTTCTTCACCAGGACAGCATGAAGCTCCGAGAGGCGGACAGGGAGAGGAGACTCCAGCAGGATCATTTTAACATGAACTACACTTATAGTTTTAATATCTTAAAACTGTAAATCTCAGCCAGCTCTGAGAGAAAGTTACAAACAACCAACAGGAACCTTTTAGTTCCTCAAACTAAATCCAGACTGAGTTTCAGGGTGTGAAAGAAAAAAACTGGAAATTATTTAAAGAGAGCAGCTGCAAGATTTGATTAAATCATGACTGAAAGAAAATTCTCAGCTGAAGTCTGAGCTGCTCCTGATTTAATTATAACACACACACACACCTGCAGGCTGCTCCCTCGCTGCCTCTCCCTCACAACACTCAGCTCCCACTGAGCGTCGCCGCTGCGCTTCCCCAGAGCTTCCAGAAGAAGGCGACACTCGCAGCGCGCCACGAAGAAGGCACAGGCCAGGCGGAGCAGGTCGTCCGGGCAGGCGGGGCTGACTCTGGGTGGGTCCAGGCACAGCTGTTCGGGCTGAGACGAGCTGGCCTGGTAACCCAGCAGGCTGAACACGGTCAGAATCTGTGGCATCGAAAGCACCGGTGTGATGTAGTGGGTGAAGGTACCTGAGTGCATCTGAGACACAAAAGAGGACAAATGTTCAAACATTCTGCAGGAACTCTGATCCTTGTTTTCTTCTTTCTCAGCCGACCTTGATGACTTTGTACTCCTGCCTCCACGGACCCAGGTACAGGTTCAGAGCCGCTTGCTCCAGGACTTCGAAAGCTTTAGCCAATCCCCGCAGCCCTCCTCGCACTTGGACTCTCCTGCCGCGGACCGCTGCCGCTGCTTTCAAGGACTCGTCCATCACCCTCAGCGGGTCCAGGCCAAGGCAGTGAACCTCCTGAGCGTCTCCATCCATCAGCAGCTCCTCCACCTGCTGCCGCAGATCCTCATCTGTGCACGCCAGGCTGGAGCCCTGTCCCAGGATCTGCCGCTCCAAACTGCGATCGTAGGCGTCCACCAGATCCATGTCTCTCTGCCGGGAGCTGCTCATCTCTGTCCGTCCAACCCAAAAGACAGGAGACAAAAGGACATCTGTAAAGCTCTGTTCACCTGTCACATGCCACGAATGAGCACATAAAGGAGAAGTATAATTACACCTTCCACAAACTCCCAGCGTGCAGCAGGGCACCACTAGTTCATGTGCTGCTCCAAAAATCCTCCCACAAACATCATAGGTTCATTTTGATCAGTGTTTGAGCCTCCATGTTTACCGGCTGTGTGACGTTTATCAGCAGATCAATAAAATGAGCCACAGAGACTCAGACATCCCATAATAACCCACATCTTCACAAACACTGTGCTCAGGTTCAATCACATTTAAAAGCGAAAGTTAAACTTTGATGTAAAAAACAGGTTTCTTACTGAGAACACTGAAATCTGAAGTCATCGATCAGCAGTTATTGATCACAATCACTCTAACAGTAGCATTAGCTTAGCCGATTTGAACCTGACATTAGCTAGTTTCGCTCTTTTCTCTTTTGTACAGAGCTCATAACAGAATGTCCTCTTCATTTATGAACATTTAAATCTTTCTCACCGTAAAGATTTGGTCGTAAAAAAAAGCCACTGAGACAGATTTCTGGACCGTGGAGGATGTTCTGTCGTTCGGCTAACACACAATCCACCAAACAACTTTTAAACAGACGCCGGATTGATTTCCGTCACAAACCAGCCCGCTGGGTCTGGAAATACCCAGGAAGTGACATGACGGCACCAAAGTTCACATTTTCATATCAACGAGACTTCTGCGTTGTTGTGAACAAACGCCGAATTAAAGCGTCACCCCCAGCGAGCTAGAAAGGGTTAAAGTTCGCGATTCACAAACGCAAATCTTTTGTTGATATGAAGACAAACGTCAAACTGTCTGAATTCAGAGCGGAGTCTCAGTTCGGTGTAAATGAGCGGCTAAGCTAAGCTAAGCTAGCCGCAGCTAGCTACAGGTGTGGCGGCCTGGCTCCGGTCACACCGTGCGCACAGGTCGACACACTGCGGACACACACACTCACCTGTGCTGGCACTGGTTCAGCGGGGTGTCGCTGAGGCGGGTAAACGCATTTCCGGGCTCACCGGCGGCTCCGCGCGGCTGTCGGCGGCGGCTCGACCGTCCGGAATAAAGTAAACATTGTCACGTGGCACGGGCTTTCCCCGGGCTGAAGGTGCGCTGGGTAACGGCAGCGGGACGGGCCGCGGGGGAGGAGCTGGACTTCAAAGTTCGATTTTATATTCAAAACTGTGTTTTAAAAACCAGCTGAGCTCTTTAATGACCGGAAGCTGAAGCGCAAACAGAAATCCCGCTCTGAAATGAACCGGTAAAGTGCTGCCTGTGTGCTGTTTGATCCACCAGATGGCAGCATTTCACCTCAGACAGGATGGAGACTGAATTAGGTGGTGTGTACACTGCCCCCTGTGGTCATGCTGTGTCACTACACCATGCAGTGGACCATTGCTGCTGTCTTCCTTACATTACCTCACATCAGACTGGCACCACTATAAAAACTAAATTAGTAATTAGTGTTAGCCTTTCTAGCTTCTCTAATTTGCTATTTTTTGAGACATCAAAATAAAGAGCAGAGTTATAAACGAACAATTTTAAAATCTAAGCGTCACATCGGTCCTCACAGGAGGGGGCAGCCCCAGGGAGAGGACGCTGACCTGTGGGCGTGGCTTCAGTGTGAGACCGGGGGGAAAGGGCGGAACCGTGACCCGTGAGTTCAGTTTAAAGCTCCCTGGTTTGACCAAGATGCTCCACACAAGTGTGCTGCTCCACTTCCGCCGCAGTCAGCGTGTCAGCCTCCACCCTCCATCCTCCATCCAGTCGTCATGTCGAATTCTGAGCGGGTCGTGTTGGCTCTCGGCGGCGCGGGGACGGTGGGCTCCGGGATCGTTAAAGCGCTGCTGGATAAAGGTAAGAACATTACATCCGATCCAAGTCAGAGGAGGATGGAGCTGGTCACGGCAGACTCACCTGGACACCGTCCATGAGGGGTTTGCGCACATTTTACGCACAGGTGTGGAATTTACGCACGAAGGATTCCATCATGACGAACAGCACAGTGAACGCTCTCTGACTGTTCTGGGTCTGTTTCAGACGCTGTTTCTGGTTCTTGTGTGTTCATAGATTCTTCTTCATGAACCTGTTGTGTGTGCGTGCGTAAAACCGGCCACCCAGGTTTGATTAGTGCACAGACAGATCAGTGAGCATCGGATGAGTCTTCCAGCCAGACACTGAGGAAGACTTTATGTGTGATAAATATATTCTTTTTAAAGGATATTTAATTAAAGATAAATATATAAAAGCACATGCGACACATTTCAAATTCCCATTTTGACATCATGTGGAATCATGAAATGTCTTCTCCAGTGTGTGTGTGTGTTCCTCCTGCTTTGACCAGTTAATCCTGATAAACTGATCTGAGCTCTGGTTTCATCATCGACATCATCATCCTCAACGAAATGACAGTTTATGTCACTTTGATCTTCATCCTGGTTATTTACCGAGCTCTGCTTTTGGCACTGAGGATGCTCTGATGAGAGTTTGACTGTTGGTGGTTTGAGGGGGAAGTTTCCATCTGCTGCTGCTGCTGCATCCCTCTGATGAGCCTGATAATCAGACCAGGACAAAACAGGCCTGTCAGAGAAGGCTTGTTTCCATAAGAGAGGGATTAAAGGTGCCGCCTCTGAGCTGAAGACTAATGTGTGTGTGTGTGTGTGTGTGTGTGTGAAGGCTTTAAAGTGGCAGTGATCTCCAGAGACAGCAGCCGACTGGAGAGACTCCGATCGTTCGTTTCTCCCAACACAAAGGACAACCTCACCACTGTAGTGGGGAATGTGGGTGAGTATTCATCCATCCATCCATCCATCCACCCATTTACCCATCCATCCATCCACTCATGCATCCATCCATCCATCCATCACATCTCCTGCATCTGTTTCAGGATCAGAGGAGGAGGCGGAGAAGGTGAAGCAGGCCCTGCTGAAGGAGGTGGGGAAGGTGACCGACATCATCTCCTCGCTGGGCTTCAGCTGGTGGCAGGGCGGCCCCCCACACACGCAGACCCTCAAGGACCTGCACTGGGTCAGCACACACACACACACACACACATTAAAAAAGTGGTGATCAAATAATAATCGTCCTGTGTAACTTTAATGGGTTGTCATAGTAACCAGTTACACGTCATTATGTCTCCTCCTCTCCAGGTGATCGAGACGTTACTCTTCAGCACGTTTGTGTCCTGGAAGACGTTCTTCCCGCTCGTGAGGGAGAACTCTGACTGCACCTACACCTTCATCACAGGTGAGTGATGCAGTCTGCACTCTGTATTTGTGACTATAATACAAAGATGTGTTTTTGTTTTGGCCACAAGGGGTCACCAAAACAGCTGCAACAAGTCCAAACAGTCAAGTTAAAAATGTTTGAAGACTCCAAACAGCTGCAGGGCCGCAGTACACTGCTGAAAGAACAAGCAGCTTTTTATTATACCAGACACCAGCGTGCACTAAGGTTTAATGTCTGTAATAAAACAGAAGCAGAAACGTCCAGCAGACGTCTTCAGCCACAGGCGTGAGCTGTTAGACCCACAGAACCTTCCTGAGAGCTGGAAGCTCGTCAGTCACTCGTCTTAGTCACATGTCACCTCCACAGTGACCTGAAGTCCTGAGCTGCAGATAACAGGGGAACCATAACCGTGTGTGTGTGCTGCAGGTGGAGCAGGGGAGAAGCTGCTGATGCCCGGGACCGGCTTCCTGACTGTGGGAGCTGCCAGCGCTCTGGCCTTCTGTCAGGTTCTACGAGAGGAGTACCCCGACACGCCCTGCAAACTCAACCAGGTGAGACCCGGACAGAACCTCCTGTCCAACAGGGGGCGCTCTGTAGACAGTCCACGACGAAAGAAGCTAAAAATCTGCTTGTGTGTTTGTGGAGTGTGAAACACTTTGTTGGGTCTCACACACTTTTGCTGCTGCTGCCCCACATTCAGTGGACGTGCTGCACCGTGTCCCTAACTCTGTCCTGCATCGGTCCCCTGTATCCTCTCCCGTCCCTCCTGGCAGGTGAAGATCGACACAGGCGTAGCCACTCCGGAGCGCATGGCGCCGGGCTACCTGAACCACCTGGACCTGGGCGAGGCCGTCGCTGCGCTCGTAGAGAGACGAAACACGTCCCACACCGTCTTCACCATCAACTGTCCGGCGGACTTAAAGAGCGTCCTTCTGGAGAGGAACCTTTAGACACACACACAGACACAGAGACACACACACACACACACACAGACAGACACACACACACACACAGACAGACACACACACACACGGCTCTCAGCCTCCTTCACATGCATCACTTCTCCTCTGTCCTCTTCATGCTGCATGTGCTGTTTGTGGTCTGTAAAAGTCATTTTTTTCTGTAAACTGTCTGCTGAGTCAGAGCAGGTGGAGAAGGTGGAGTAAAGTGAGCACAATCACGTGACAATTGAGTAACATTGTTGTTCAACAAAAATGAGAAATGGCATCATGTAACCGAAGCTTTAAGAGCCAACAGAAGACATGTCTGGAGTTCTTTCATCTCTGTTTCCGATTAATGACTGCAGCTTTTCCTCTGGACACCAATAAAGCAGACATGCTCAACATGTGTGTGTGTGTGTGTGTGTGTGTGCGTGTGCGTGTCCCTTTGACAGCAGAAAAACAGGAAGTAGGTTGGGGCAGGTTGTAGCTTAGCGTGCCGCTCTGCCCCGTTCACAGGCCGCAGCTCCGACCCCCTCTGGGCCCCTTTATCTTTATTTGGGGCAGTCGGGCAGGATGCAGCATCACTGAGGCCATTGTTGTCTTCAGCTCCTCATCTCTCCACATGAATGTAAATGCGTCCTGCCAAAAGGGGACTGGACAAGGGGGCACAGGGGGTTAAAAGACTGGATGAGGTTTTTTTGGGTGTTTTGTCGGCTGGTGGCTCAATTAGGACAAATTATAATTCAAGTGAAGGGAGAACTCGTTAGGCCCCTCTCTCCTCTTCATCTTCCTCTTCATCCCCCCAGAAAGAGAGGGAAACTGCCACATAGGCGACTCCTTCGCCCTCTGCTGATTACATCTCATTCTAATAGGAAAGGAAAACTGGCTTTTGTTCAGGAGGGGGCGAGGGGCCGCGGCCCTCCGAGGATCATTCAGGGCTGAAAGGATTAAATGAAATGAGAGAAAATGAGCTGAAAACATCCGTCCACCCACCACACAGGCACCACACATTCCAACAGAACCTCAGCTTATTATAGAGATTATTCATGAAAATGTCGTAACGACCGTTTGACCTGCCGTCATAACATCTGGTACAAATATCCACATTTCACCGAGGAGGACGTTCTTTACATACAAGGACTGAAAAATATCCTAATAATAAAGTCATTCAGAAATATTTTAAATTAAATTACAGAGGAAATTTAAAAACAAGGGTGAGAAGCTCGGTCACCCGAGAGGAGCTTGGAGTAGAGCCGCTGCTCCTCCACATCGAGAGGAGTCAGCTGAGGTGGCTCAGGCATCTGTTTCGAATGCCTCCTGGACGCCTTCCTGGGGAGACGTTCCGGGCATGTCCCACTGGGAGGAGACCACGGGGAAGACCCAGGACGCGGTGGAGAAGCTATGTCTCTCGGCTGGCCTGGGAACGCCTCAGGATTCCCCCAGAAGAGCTGGAGGAAGTGTCCAGTGAGACGGAAGTCTGGGTGTCCCTGCTTAGACTGCTGCCCCCGTGACCCGGCCCCAGATAAGCGGTTTGAAGATGGATGGATGGAATTAATATCAATTAACAACCACAATAAACTAGACTGAAAACCACTAGATGGACCAGTGAGTCAGAGAACCAGTCCAGCAATGAGAAGAAGAAGAACTGCAGAGCAGGAAGTGTGGGTCCTCACTCCTGGCAGCCATGTTAATTTTTGTGATTTTAAGAGTTTGGATAACAGAGGTGGTCGCAGCGGTCAGGGTCAGGTGACACGCAGAAGCAGGAAGTGGAGGAGCCGGAGGTCCAGCAGCTCAGGGTCGTTTCCTGCTTTTCATTGAAAACTGGAGCAGCTGAGATGAGAGGAAGAGTAAGAGAAACCTCAGCTGAGCTGAGACAGCACACAGCGACTCATCAGGTGACACCACAGGAAGTGTGTGTGTGTGTGTGTGTGCACGGTCCCTCGTGGACAGAAATGATCAAACTGCTGGTGTAATAACAGCTGTGTTGGAGATGATTGACAGGCTCAGAGGAATCATGTGATATCTCTGAGGGGACGCCAGGCCGTGGTCCCACCACGGTGACGGTCACCACGCCGCAGAGCAGCTCGCTCGCAAACACAGACCTGTGCCAGCACGTCACACCGAGTGACTCCAGTGTCAGCTAATCTGAAAAGTTTAAAGCGGCGATGTTACAAAATGGAAGGAAGAGGTCACCACGGCGGCCATGTTTGAAGGAGGAGGAGGAGGAGGAGGTGCTAAGAAAGATGCTTGAAACGTAAAAAAAATAGCATTTAAAGATTCTGGGATCCTCATGTGACTTAAGGATTCATTATCGTCCATCACAGGATGTGAAATCACAAATTCACACAATTCCATCTTCCAGGCTTCAACCTATCAGCTCGTATTAAACCACGTGTGGTTCGGACCAATCAGCATCAGTTACAGGCATGTTGTAGGTGTGTTGATGCCTAGAAGAGACCAGTCGCCGTCATCGCTCATACTTTCATCACAGATGACCAACATGATTACAGCTGCTGGCTAATTAACCAATGAGCTGCTGTTGTGTCCTAAAATCCACAGCAGCATTTTAAACCTGAAGACGAACCTGCTGACCTGGGACACAGACACAGTGAATCAGCAGAAGAGCGCAGGCGGAGCAGGAGGAGGGTGGAGCTCTGACTGATTCAGAGTGGCATGTTGTTTTTTCTTTGAGCTCACAGGCTTCTGCTGCTATTCAGCCATGTGCCTATCACAGCCTCCTGCATCATCCACACCACCACGCCACCGTCAGACCGCCAGGCCAAAACACACAAAAAAAAACCATAAAACACGCCACACATCACATCAGCTCCTGTCAGAGCTCTTCTCCCCCTGAAGAGGCACTGCAGCAGCTTTACTCCCACTGAGCAGGTTTCATCCCCCACAGAGGACACTGAAGACTTGTGACAGCCAGCAAACAACCCAGACCTACAACTGTAGACTCCACCCATCCACCAGGACCCCTGGTGGCCAAACCTCAGACCTCACATGGTGTTACATGTGGCCAGGCGCCAAACAAAGTGATCAGTAAGATGTTACGATCGACCCACCTTGATGCTTCCTACCAAAGGGATGAGAGGTGTGCCAGGCCCGGCCACCATCTGGGTGGAGACCACAAGGCCAACACACGATCCCATAGAGGGATGACATCAGCTGAGGATCCCCCAGGAGGAGCCGCTGCAGACTGTTGACTCTGATGGACTGATGATAGACTGAGCCTCAGATGCTGACAGAGATCCAGAGTCTGCAGCACTCACTGCACACATTTCTCTTTATCGACTCTCAAACATTCATCATTCACCAACATTCACACAGTGAAATCATTCACATAAACGTAGCGGTCTTTGTCCACTGGGCAAAATATTACAGCGTCCCGCCATTTTTATTGTTATCAGTCACATTAATATTTATTACATAGACATCAGTCAGCTTTTGGTGTTATAACAAAAAGCTGGTAAGATTTTTCTCACATTTTTTGACTCGTACAAAATTTAAAAGTACATTAAACAAACAAATAAAACAATAATTCATGACAGTATGTCAAAGTATTCATATTCACACTCTGTGGTCATGTCCTGACCTGCCGGGTTCCACCGAGTCCTGCACCACAGGGAGCCTTTAAAACTCTGTCTGATACTGAGTTCAACTCCAGCAGCGAGTATCTGAGGACGTAAACTTCAGTCTGAGGTTTCAGCTGCAACGATAAAACACCTCAGGCAGTGAAATGAGTGGAGAGCAGCAGCTGAAGGAGGACAGCAGCTCATCAGCTCCAAGAAAGCTTCGGGTCTGAGTGAAGCTCCAATCCCCTCCACCCTCCAGCCTCCACCCTGCAGCCTGATCTAACACGTCTCTCTGCCCTTTCAGTCTTTGCACTAAAAAATAAGTCAAGTTTAAAAGCGTTTGCATAAGAGAAAATCCACCGCCTGCTGCACATGGACGAAAGATAAAATACAAAGCTTCACGTCTGTCTGCAGCTCGGCTGTCAAAGTGCAACAGTTTCCTGCCTGAGCTGCGCACACATACAACGCTCCGAGTAACCACCACCTCCCCACCATCCAGTGTAACACCACCCCCTGAAGACCAAAAGTGCATAAATCAATATTTTCAACATGACACATGCATGTGCACACACACACACAAATATAAAAAATGTCACATTCTTGTCTTCTGGAGGACAAAAACAAAAATCGGTCTGAGTGCAGGCACACACACACACACACACACACACACACACACACACACACACACACACACACACACCTTCAGTCCCTGTCTTCAGGTAAAGATCCTGTAACACTAGTGTATGATAGATTTTCCCTCCACAGAGCCCCAGTTGGGCCGGTTGGTGATTGATGAGGTGATCAGCTTCTTTCGGCTGATTGCTGATAAATTTGTTTTTTTTTTCCGTCTAACATTCAGCCTGTCAGTGAACCTAAAGCTGCACACACCGTCACCTTCACAGATCTGCTGATCGCTCCGCCATACGTCGATAGCTGATATTTCATTTCCCTTCTGTTTAGTATTTTTAACCCACAGATATAAAGGGGGCCCGTCCTAAAGGCTGGATTTAAAACCACCAGCAATGCCTGATCTAGCATGTCAACACTGGGGCCGTCTGTCCACTGTTGGTACTGATCATCTGTTATCATATATAATATAATTTACTGCCATAATCACTCCATTAAAGGTCGGCCTTCAGAGGGAGAGGGGGAGGTGTCAGGAACATCAATTCTACAAACAGTTTTTATTGAATCCCTCTGACCTGTCAGATCAGGTAACAGGAAGGTTTGGACCCAGCAGTTTATATGAAGCTCCAATCTGACAACACACAGCAAAGCCCAGCTCAGGACCCTGCAGGGTCTGATGTGGTCACACAGGCACTGGTTTAAGCCCCTCTGCTGGAAACAGAGCAGAAGCCTAATGTTCTAGAAATGTTATAAACATGTTATAAACACGACGACTGAGTGAAGCATCATGATTAACCTGCAGAAGCTGCAGGCTGGGCTGATTCTGGTCTGTAGCGCAGCAGGAGCCGTGAAATGAGCCGACAGGGAGATGAGCAGCAGCCTGAAACACAGAAGACCACATCTCAGAACAACAAACACACAAACATCAGTCAGCATCAAAACGTGTGAACAAAGGTCCAGCACTGTCCGTCCACATCAAACCCACAGCCTAAATATTAAAACAGTTTATTAATGAAGAGTTTTATTCAGTTTGACACATTTTGCTGTCAGAACCACCGATAGAAAGATCTAAACAGGACCCAGAAGCTTTCAATAACCTTGAAGGTCTTATATATTGCCTGCCGAGGCAGAAGAGGGCTAAAATGACATGAGTGAACGTCCCACTGAAGTCCAGCTGTTTGTGCGAGAAGACAAGGTAGTGTCTTCACAGTGTCTGAATAAACCAGACTTCTAAACTGAACCCTCAGCGTGTCCCTACGTCTCAGCGCAGTGACCCGACAGCTCTGCGGAGCGCCGCCGCGGTCTGCAGAGTTCAATATTTGGCTGTAGTGGAATCATTGTGTCACTGAGAGTTTCGGGGAACGTCAGTTGAGGATGTCACATTTGGTAACATGCAGTGCCATCACGGCCCATCCAGCCGAGTAGCCGTGTGGAAACATGGCCGGGGGCGCCAGACAGGCCGTACAGCGGCACACTCGTCCCTCAGCGTAACGCATCAGCCTCAGTCTACTTCACTCCGGCTCTCCACAGAACCGCCGGCCAGAAATACTTAGAAAGTGGCCTCAGCTCCTCGGTTCAGCTCAGGGATCTGAACAGTACCCTGACACAGTTCAGATCATTTTAAACGCATCAGGCAGACCCACTTATTTAACTGCACAACAAAACAACAGCTTCACGCCTCACAAAGACCAGGAGTCCAAATGTCAAGGAGGACACTAACTCTGAGGTGACAGTTCACCTCAATGATCGCGTTCCTGTCTCTAAATGTCGACCGTTTAGTTACTTCCTGCTCTGGTTACATTCAAGTTGTGATTTTATCCGACTTATTTCTGCACCTGCTGTCTTCAGTCACGTCAGCTGACCTGTGGTGCGTTCAACAGCCAGCCGTTTTGTGTGGAATCCTGAGCATTTAGATAACAGACTGTAAATAAAGATGGACAACATGACAGCTCTCCAAAAGTCAGGCCAAAACACCTGGAACGCCCCCCCTGGAGGCCGGCTGCAGTACAGGCCATAAACCCTGTCTCCTCCATGTTAGTGGCTGAGACACAGGCCAAGTAAACTCAGTTCACAGCTTTCAGCTTACACAAACATTAAACATGGACGTTTACCTCCTTCAAAGTAGCTTGTCTGCAGGAAGGTCCGCTCGTCCCATGTGCAGCGACTCCACAAAGGCCAAAGCACTCTGCATGGATGTCAGGCAGTAGCCTTCCTCTCCTATTAAGTACCTGAAAACAGAGGTGTGTGTTAGCTGAAACAAAAACTGATCAGTGTATAAACCTGCTGTCTGAGGTCAAAACTGCAGGAAGTGGACGAGGAGCAGAACCGAACCCAACGATGCAGGACTGACCACAGGAATGCCAAACAGCCCCACACATATGAAAGTCTGAGTCATAAACTCCACATCAGCATAAAACATTGTTTTTCGCTTTTGGGTGCAGGACTGAAACAAATGATGAGCAAGGAGGATTTTTACTCCACAGAGGACATGAAGAAGAGGGTGGAGATTCCATCAACTCTGACCGGAGACTAACGAGAGCGAGACACGAGAGCGACTGCAGCCAGGACACGAAGAGTGAGATAACCAGACCCTTATCACCGCTGTGATCTGAGAGTTCTGAATGAAAAGGGCGCTACTGAGTCTCTGCTGGGTTAGGATGCATGTTCCATCTCTGCCAGCTAATGTCAGCAGTAGAAACACACTGATGATCCTGACGGACAGCTGATCACTCAGCCCTCTGGCAGCCCTGTGGCCTTGTGCTGGTTCCAACCCACAGGATTCTTTATTCACATTTTTATAGAGAACAAAAACCCAATCCCAAATTTTCTGACATTCCTTGGCCTTGGCCAATCTAACCAGCTGGCTTTAACAAGCCGCTGTTTTTATGGCTGTGAGCAGTCGTCCTGGGTGCGGTCTGAACTCACACGCTACCGCTCCAACTGTGATTTATGGCAACACAGATCACAACCCTCCAACACAGGCTGCTCAACTGATTATATAAGTGTTTGGCAAGATTCAGCCATCATTATCTGAGAACTCAGGGAATCAGCAGAGGACGCTGGCGTGTGTCGCCTCTTCACATTTTTATGTTGGTGACAAACAAACAGCAACACGTGCACTCATCTGGAGTCAGTTTGTCTAGAGTCTTGTCTCTAGAGTGCTAAATCAGGCAGCTGGACTCACGAAACCACACATCTATCCTGCTAGGCTTGAACACACTGTGATCCATCATGGATAACCCTGACCACCCTCTCCTCCCTGTACTGGACAGACAACGGAGAGCCTTTTCCAAAAGACTCAGACAGCTACACAGATCGCTACAGGAAGTCTGTCCTGCCTCATGCCATAAGACTTTAGAACACCTCATCTCTGTGCCAGAGATAACACGGATTGTAAGGGACAGATTCTGCACAAGGTTTAGGTTTTTAACTTTCAAACTGCACACTGTTGTTCTTGTATATCATATCATATACCAAATTGCACAATCCTGTCTAGACATATTTATACCTGCATTACAAATTGCACATTTTTTGCATTTTTTTTCTTGCTTTAAATAATGTTTATACTGTTTAATTTTTACCGTTAGAGGTATATTTTTAGTATGCTTGAGCGCCTGTATTTTGCTGATGCAATAGCAAAATTTCCCAGATTTTGATGAATAAAGCATTTTCTATTCTATTGAACCGGTGTGCTCATGTTCAATCCAATCAGCACGCTGTGAAGAAGTGCTGCCAGTTAAGAGCATGCACACACACACGCATGCACAAGCAGATGTTTCGCTGATGAACAGCAGCAGAAACTGCAGTTTTTAGGTAATAAAGGAGAAGGTTTGTTGCCACTATTGGCGATTTTGCATTTTTGCAAGTTTGCCCAATTACTTATTTCTCATCCTGTTCAGGGTGCTGGGCATGTACGTGCTCATAGTTGGATAATTGAATGTTTATTAATGTTTAGAATTTATTAGGTTTTATTTTTATTTTACTCTTATTTTATATTTCTAACCTGTTTTTTGAGTATACATGGAGCACCTGGAATAAAAGCAATTTCCCCCAGGGATCAATAAAGTATTTCTGATTCTGATTCTGATAATAGATAGGTCTGGCAGACAGTATTGTTTGACCTGTGTGGATTCTGGGCTAGTGGAGATCCGCTCTTAACCGTCGGGTACTCGAGTTGCCTTCAGAGCCTTTATTTGTGGTCGCACCAACAGTTCTTAACTTTTCCGTCTGCTGATGGTCTGTAAAAACATGATGCTAGTAGTAAGGCAGCTGTGTTGAAACAATCACAGGAGTTCAGAGTTAATGTTTTGTGCAGGCTGGGTCGGTTGGTTCCATCTTCTTGGCGGCAGCACGGTGCAGGTAAACATGATTCCACAGCACCAATACTGTGTGAGTGTGAATTCATGATGCAGACAGTTTGACATGATGATGACTCACCCTTCATGAATGAACTCCTCTAAAGCTGCACATTCAGCCACCAGCTGAGGACACTGACACCGCAGAGCCACGAAGGACAGGATGGGCAACAGGTCATCTGCACCGCTGTCACATGAGAGAAGGAAGGAGGCGGTGAGACCACACACAAGTAAATAAACAGTGACAGAGAGAGAGCGTTCTGGCCTGAGCTCCCTCAGGAACTGAATGGAAACTAAATGAAATGTAACTCTTAATGGGATGTGTGGTCAGGGATGGAAGTGATAAAGCCCCCCCTCTCTCTCTGAGATCTGTTTGGAGGACAAATTGCAGCCTGGGAGATGATGACAGCCTGATAGCATTTTCCCTGTGTGCAGACAGTGACCATTTGTTTATCAGGACTCACACGCAGGGCTAACTTCTTGCTTGCTAGTTTGCGTGAGAAGGTAGGTGGCTGGCCCCGGACTGACCCAGCCACATGCAACTGGATACTCTCCTTCTGCAGGTTCTGGAAGGTGTGGACGAGCTCATGTAACCGCTGGGAGCTGGACCTCACATCTCACACAATCGCAACCCTGAATTATAATCTTCAGAGTTCACTACTGTAAACAGACGCATTGATCTCTCACACGGAAACTGGTGTGTCTGCATTCCAGGGATACAATGTGCACGGCCGTCACACAGAAACACTGATTCCTGAGGATTTCATGCCCCCATGCATAAATGAGACTATTAGGCTCCATTATAGGGTTTTGAACTGCTTTCTAATTTAGTGGATGATTAAAAAAAGGAAAAAAAATCTCAATTTTTCAGGAAAAAACTGGAGACCAATGGAGCAGCACAATGGGAGAGAGAGAAGAAAGGGAGGCAGACAAAGCACGAGAGAGAACAAACGAGCCCCCAAACAGTCAGAGACAAAGAGCTGGAACGTTTGTCAAAGAATAAAAAAAAAAAAAAAAGAGGGCAGCATGTACAGCAAAGTATGATCATACAGCCAGAGTGTCAGATCATCCTGATTATAAATGCACTAGAGATGAACCGTATCATCCAAAAAAATCAGCAGATAAAATGTCAGCATGTGACTTGTAGGTGTATCAATGGGACAAGCTCTCCGTTAGTTAGGGTCTTGTGTGTTCTTTGCAAATATGTGAAAAAAAGCGAATATTCCAGAATCAGCAGGAGTGCAAAAGGATCAACAATATCAACAAAAGTTTCAACACTGTGCATTCCAACAGTCAGAGACTTTCTGAGAGTCAGTCAGACAGACAGAGACAGACAGACAGACTAAGAAAAGCAGCCTTGTGTGGGCCAGCCAGAGCCAGAGCCAGAACCAGGACTGAAACACACACCCACGGGTCCAAACTCATCATAGAAGGACACATTTTAAAATCCTCTTCTGAGCTGTTTAACTGATCCACATATTTTTTCTGTTTCTGCCAAAAAGTGATTTACAGAAGAGACGACAGGCGTGAGCAGTCTGAGACATTAATAATCACTTCTGTTTCCAGGTAACAAAACAAATCCCACACTCAGTGATTCAGCTCTTTTGTTATTACGACATCGTATGTTTTAGCATACACAAAAGACGTCACTGTTTTTTGGATTAAAAAGGATCTGAGAGGTGCCCAGTCTGCTGCTCCGGATCACATCACACAGACTTCGATAGAAGGAGACGGATGTGGAGCAGGAGAGACAGCCTCAGCCACTCTACAAAAAAAACCCTGTGGGTACAACAAGAGAAAAAAGGACGAACGTGGATGAAAGAATCCTGGATGACGTGTTTCCCTCGTTGATAACAGCAGCACTAAAGTCAAATGTCACAAGATTATTTTTACAAGACACACATAAAACCTTTTAAAAGCCGGTGACATATCCGAGTGGGTTTTACTATTAAAAAGTGCCTTGCTACGTTCTCAAAGCAGCCCAGTAAACAGTCCTATTCTAGGACTAACATCCACACCCACTGTGGAAGAGAAATATCAACCAACTGTTTGTTTACAAGTGTGTTCTCTCTGCTTGGACATATTACTGCCAAAACTCTGCCTACAGATGGAGAGACGACTGATTAAAGTCACATTGCTGTGTTGTCCTGTATATAAGGACACTTTGAAGGATAAAGGAAGCACATATGTGAGCCCTGTATGAGGACCCACTGCATCTTCATCTGACTCATCCTGGATTCCACAAACCTGCATCTCCTTCCTCCTCTTCCCCACACTGCCTGGCCGGGCCCTGGTTTGTCCCAGGCTCAGACAGCGCGACCCAGTTTTTTTTGGCCTGGCCAAAAAGAGGCGCTCTACAGGGGGGCAAGAAACCTAGGACAGCCCCTGCTGTGCCAGGCCTAATGAGCCCTGATGAGACCTGACAGGGCAGAGACTGATGTTTGGGTACTTCCACTGGACTTTGGAACAGTCTCTCTGCTCTCCACCATTAGCACAGAGGAAGTGAGGAGACTGTTTCAGTCTGAAGCTCTGAGTGCAACCAGGGTTTAGACACCTTTTCCAAGGTCACATTCAAGCCCTTTCAGGGTCTGTTCCCAGGGTTCTGCAACATATAGCTGTGATGAATTATCTGTTCATAATCAGCTGACCCTCAGTGGCCGCCAAAACTGTCAGTTAGGGAGAACAGGACTGATGAAGCTGCTTAGAGGAGCAGCGGAAACTTCGTAAGAAACTCTACGAGCTCAGCTGCTGTGCTTCTTGAATGAAGATGACCTGGAGGACTGAGAATCTTCATCCACATTTGGGAGAGTGACAGATCACAGACACACAGGCAGAGGCTTCGGTCAGAATGTTTTCATTACAGGCTCTCTGATTTTATGTCATCCACTAATCAGTAAACTAATTAGTGAGGCAGTTATTTCAAAGAGTTTAAGCAATGTTTAAACATAAAACATGCACGTTTTCTGAAGCTAATCATTGCTGCTGATGACGGACTCACATGGCAGCTGTTTGAGGAGCTGAGTCCGCCTCGTGGAGACACCTGTAATCCTCAGCACAGGCACAGATCAGACGCAATGTCCTCACTGTAACAACACAGAAAAAGACACGATGAACCCTCGTCCTCAGATTCAATTTAAATATCAAACACTACTTAGGGTGTTATTTTTTTAAACACAGTCTGAGGGCGTTTTAACATAAGAGGTGTGAACGAAGCTGGACTTAGTAAAACTCACCGATACACTCCAGCTTCCTCTGTGGACAGCAGTCCTGAACAAGAAGTTTCAGCTCCTGAACGGCAGACTCATAGGGGCAGGAACCTTGCAGCACATCAGGGTTCTGAGGGAACAGTTTCAAAGGAACACCCACATCTCCAGGTGAAGCATCCTGGTACAACTTCATGCTAATTTCAAAGGCCTGCTCCCTCTCCCCGTGGACCTTCCTGAGAAAGAGAGAAAAGAGACTCAAGTATTCTTTTCTGAGGTTTTTAAGTCACTGTGTTCCCAAAAAATGAATGGCTGCAGAAGGTGATGGTAAATAGTAATACATTCACTGATAGGAGGCCACAAACTGGAACTTATGCAAGAAGAAGTTTCACTCTAACACAACAATTAGCCTGAAAGCCTGGTTACAAATGAGGCTGGTGACCTCTGCTGGTGGACATGGTGAGGAAAATATCTAGGACTGCAGGACCTAAAAAAACCCTGCCGACAGCTTCAACCACCAACACACAATCTGATAATTAAACAGAGCTGTACAGATCACCTGCACAAGAAGGGCCAGAGCCGTCTGTACTTCCTGCGAAGACTGGGAGGCTTCAACATCTGCAGGAAACTCCTGTGGATGTTCTACCAGTCTGTTGAGGCCAGTAGACTTGTGCAAAATCGTATCGTGTGCAATTAATCATCAGAAAACTGTCACCGATTAATATTTGCCACTTATCGATTACGGCGATTAGTGCCTCGCCATGATAACGCATTTTTGTGTGCGACGTACTCTCACCATCACCCGCAAGCGCGCACATGTGAGCCCACAATAACAATAATGGTGGAAGGCAGTGGTGTTCAGTTAAATGATGCCGAGCAGCACGTTCCTAACAGAGGTTCAACGTCTGTCACCATAAGCCGGAGTACGAAGAAAGCCGAAGAGAGCACAGCGACGCCACAACACCGGCTACAGTAGTATACCATGTACCATGTACAAAGGGTGTGCTAACAGGCTGGACAGACTTGTCAGGCGGGCCGGCTCTGTGGTCGGCATGAAGCTGTTCTCCCTGGTGACTGTGGCAGACAGGAGAACACTAAGGAAACTTCTGGCCATTGTGGACGATGCCGGTCATCCTCTGCACACTGTCATCAGAGCTCAGAGGAGCTCTGATGACAGGAAGGGATTAATAAAGTATATTCTATTCTAAACCCATGTGTGCAATAGGATTTATAGTGCAGTACCTGAACAGCGCCACCAGGGCACTCCACAGGGGTGTGAAGAAGGCCTCCTCTATGCTGGCCAGACACAGATCCTTAAAGCTGGCTGTGTTCAGACACTCAAAGGAGAGCAGACAGAGCGACAGGAGCTGATCTGAAAAACAGAAGTCATCATTTAAAATTCAAACACATCCAGGTTTAACGTGGCTGTCGGGCCAAGAGGAAGTTGTTTTTGTTAAAAGTAAAAATGAAAAGACACCGTCACTGTGCTCACCGATTGCGATATGGATGTCTTTCACAATGGCCTTTAGGTGTTCCTTCAGCGCTCTTATTTCCAGCTCCTGGACGTCTTCGTCCTGCTCTGGCTGCTCGGAGGGATCACAGGTAAGCCCCAGATCAGCGTCTTCTATGCTGCTGTGGAGTGGAGCCCAGTCCAGCTGAGTCAGGAACTGTTCCAGATCTTCAAACGAGTTTTCCCGATCCACCGTCGCCGGCGTGTGAGACTCCTCGGTGTCCTGGTTGTCATAATGGAGGTTTTGAGAGCGCGAGGGGGAGATGGAGGAGTCAGCTGTGAAGCTCTGACCACCGACGCTGCCGACTGACTTCCACTGAGCATCTGAATGAAGGAATTTTCACAAAGAATTAGCTCTCAATCTTTTTCCTTATACTCACTCATTTGCGGCTGCAGCCCTTACCTGAATGAAGCAGGTTGTGAATGCTGTGAGAGGGCCGCAGCGGCAAGGCAGGACTCTGGGGGAGGCCTTTGCTGACGAGGGGGTAGAGCTTGTTGTAAACTCGGTATTGATGCTTCCTCAGCAGCTTCACCACTGGGTGGTCAGATTGGCTGAGGACATCACACACATGTTAGTCAACAACGAGGACAAGAGCTTCAAATTCCCATTGGACATAAGGTAAACATGAGTACACACCCCGTCTGTTATGTGACATGAGCAAAAAAGTTGCATCACAGTGTGTGGAGCTTTTGAGTACACAAACGGAAGCTTACACAACAACTGACCGAGATGACCTATAGACCACACAGGATCTGCTGTGATGGTGCAATAACACAACAAAGGTACACACTGCTGCTGCGTCCATGCAGGGTTAAACTAGCACTAATACTGCAAATTATTTTGAGTCCCATATGTTAAAGTTTGTTGTACATGTGGCTTGTTACAATGACAACAGATGTTTATTTTATATTGAAGATGTACGCAGGATGACAGAATCTCTCCATCAGATTATTTTAAATCTATTTGTTTATGTTGAAGTCACCTGAGCAGGTAGGAGACCAAATCTGACACTAATGTGGCATCAGGATTCTCCTTCATGTGAGCTTTCCACTGTTTGGGCCAATCCTAAAAACACAGAAAGGTTCATGATATAACAACAAATAATAAAATGTCCATGAGAAAGCCACTTTTCTGTGGCTGCTCACAATATGGCTGCCAAGACACCACAGTGGGTGTGACTGCAGAGAATAGCTGTTTGGAGTATTTCGGGAATTATGAGTGTTGGCTGCATTATAATGGGTAGCTGCAGTTTTTAACACAGTGTGAGGCCTGTGTTTGTGAGATGGATATGTGTTAATTTACTCACATGGTCCTGCTCATACTCCAACACATTAGTGTAGAGAATTCGCTGCTCCTGGTCCTCTGCTGTCATCGCCCCTGATGCTGCAAATCTCCTGTAAGGACGAACCGAGATGATGTTTTTGGGGACAAACTGGTTAAAAAGCGGTTTTAACCTTCTTTAGATAACAACAGAAACATAGAGACTGTACTATGATAAGAACACACGTCACAGATTTAGAAGATGACTTCACACTTGAAGCAAAACATGTGCTCCATGTACTGCAGCTAGCACTTACTTAAAAAGACAAAAGTCCGACCACACAATCACATTTTCCCTTGAATTCCTGTCAGATTGTTCCGTACCTGTTGGCCTCTTCCTGTAGTCTTAGTCTTCTTTCCTCCATCTTACGCTGCAGCTGGTGTCAACATTAAGGAACGCTCCACACAACACACAGAGGTACAAATGTGCTCTTTCTTCTTGCTTATGATAACAAATACAACATCTCTGAGCTTCTTTGGACATTTAAAGGAAATTCAGTAAGAAGCAGTATTAAAACTGAAAAAAATCTGAATAAAGCATCAGACTGTGGACATAAGGAGGATACAGCATCCTGCCTGGCTTTGGCTATGATGAGGTTCTCCATCATCTGTCGTTGGAGAGAGAGCGTCTAGGAAACAAGAGAAGAAACAACTTGAGATAAATGAATTCACTCACCTAAATGTGGCCTAAATGTGGCACAATGTTTCCACAACAAAAAAAAGGCATGTACAGAAACATCCTGAAAATGTTACACAGCTGTTTTAGAAATGTTCTGACAGGCAGAGAGAAGTAAGGCACAAACAAACTGAACCAATAAAAACAGGCTAGCCAAGTTTACCGTTCATGTCCTATAATAAAGAACCTGCACCTGTACAGGGACAACACACACATCCAAAGTGTACAACTCTCTGCCAGCTGTTTCCCACAGAGCACGAGAAGAAGAACGCTCCGTCAGCACTTCCAGACATCAGTGAATGATACAGAGACCCCAACAAAGGTGACAGCACAACACAACCTTACATACACTAAAGTAAATTTAACATCATTTTCCAATGTGCAAGCTGACAACAACTTCTAGGCTCTTACATTTCACTCAGTGAGGCTGCAGTGTGGAACATAATGAGGCAGGAGGACCTGCTGGTTAGCAAACATCTGAAGGGGCTTTCCTGCAATACATTCAAATAAATCAACAATTCCCTATAATGAAATTATTATTATTATTATTATGGTTCTTCAAGTGGTTAACATGTTTAAACTGCACATTTAAATTTTAAACCACTTAAAAACTACACAAACATTGTATAAAATATTAGTCCTTTAGGTAAACTAACACGTATTTATGTTAGTTAACAGTTTGTTTGCTTCTTTTTTTAACCCTTAATATATTCCCTGCTTCTCATCCCATGGTTGACAGGCTTTGTTGAACGCGCCGTTAATTGGCTAACACAGTTAGCTAGCTTGACTTTACCTTTACAAACGCCTTTAGCTTTCTCCAGTAAGCACGGAGCTCCACTTGACGCCGAAACATTTTCCGTATCTGAATGACAAGTTAATGTTATTTCACAAAAATCAATCAATCAATAAAATGCATACTAAAAAGCCGTAGACGCTGTTTTAACGTACAAGCGCGGCTGCTAAAGAAAACCTCAGCTAGCTAAAAGTCAAATGTCGCAGCGTACCATGTTTTTTTTTTCCTGCTTCTCACCAAAGACGCAAATACGACGAGGAAGAAAAGGTCGTTTTATGTAGCTCAGACTTTATCTAACGTTGATAACCCATGTGGTAAAAAGTCACAGCAGTCCACTCCCCCTTCACTCAGGTACTCCTCTTCATCAATGAAATGTTAATGATCGCAGACAGGAAGTGCCGAACACCTTCACAATAAAAGCACCGGAAGTCGCGTAACCCCCATTGGATGATTTTTTTTCTGCACTGCACTCTGTATTTTGCTATTATACAACTTAATTATACTGTTTTAGCGGATTTGTATCATTTTTCTCAGTCATCCTGTACGGTGTGGTCTGCTGAGAGGGACAGGAAGAAGCTGGACAGAGTCATCAGGAGGTCCAGCTCTGTCCTGGGCTGCTCTCTGGACTCAGTGCAGGAGGTGGGTGACAGGAGGGTCCTGGCAAAACTAACATCCATGCTGGACAATGAGTCCCACCCGCTGCAGGACCCCCTGTCAGCCCTGCAGAGCAGCTTCAGTGGCAGACTGCTCCACCCTCGGTGTGTGGAGGAGAGATACAGAAGGTCTTTCCTTCCTGCTGCTGTCAGACTGTATATCTTTTTCTTAACTTATCCCTTGCTGTCTGTATGCCGTTGCAAAAAATGCAATTTCCCCATTGTGGGACTAATAAAGGTTTCTTAATCTTAATCTTAATCTTAGAAACATGACAGATATAAGACACCAGCAGTAAAACTACAGAACCTCTTGATAACCAGCAGGTCTTCACAGCCTGAGATTTCTCTGCATGCTGGGCTCCATGTATGATGTTGGTGAAGATTCTCAGTCATCCAGGTCACTTTCATTCAGAAGGCTGAAGTGAGGCACATGGACTGCTCCTCCAAGCAGCTCCATCAGTTCAGAAGTGATGAAGCTGCTTGGAGGAGCAGTCCAGACGCCTCACTTCAACCTTCTGAATGTCCATGCATGATACTTTCAGGCCTTTAATGTGTTACAGAGATGTGTCATGGATGGTATGAGACCCAGTCACAACGTTTGTATCCATGTTTCAGTCCTGTACACAGGTGGAAAGATGTCGTACATATACAACACAACAGGGGGAGGTCAAAACCTCCCAATAACCTGCCAAATGTACCGTAATACATCATGTAGTGGACGCATCTCTAACCCACACAGTCTGTCCAGTAGGATCACATGATCAGGACGCTCATTCAGTCAACACATTCGTAGTAAAAGTAGTAAAAGTAGTAAAAGAGTTTTTTCTACCTCGCTTGCACACAGACGCTCTAAACTTACCAAAGACGTCTTCTGGTAGGCCTGACCCGGCGCGAGCCGTGCCAGACGAGCTTCATAATTCGCCTTCAACTTCTGGTTCAAACGCGATGCTTCTTCAATGGGTGTCAGCTCCCTGCAACACACACACACACAGTAGAAACAAGCAGCAGTTAAAGAGTGTACAAGGTATTGTAGTTTATTTTAATTTGGATTATTTTGTGTTTACTTTTCACTTTGATTTTTCATTTCTGACATTTTACAGAAGCTGTTGGAGCTCAGAGCCCAGAGGTGACCCGATAGATCGATAGATACTTTATTGATCCCTGAGGGGAAATTGAGGTTTTCTTTGTTCTTTGTTCAGGATATCAGTCATTGAGTGGAGAGGTGTTTACCCTCAGTGCTTACTTTCTGCTTGTGTCTTGTGATGCGACTGTCTGCAGCCTCTGGAAGACTTCAGGGGGCAGGAAAGGGGAGAGCTCCCCGCCACCATCGGACAGCACCCGGCGGTGTCCACTCTTTTTGGGGCTGGTAACTTTCTGCTCCGCCTGAACGGGGGAACCAGCTGCAGGGAGAGAGAGGATTGGTTTAGATGATCATGTGGCAACACACTGGCCAGATTTGATTAGTGAGCAGGCTCCAGATGAGCAGATTGACTGGTGTGTTTATATAGGAGCTGCTTCTGATTGGAGGGGAATGTATTCACCAGATACTGCAGGGATGGTGGTGGGGAGGGCGGCAGCTGGAGGGGGCTCTGGTAGGCCAGGTAAACCAGAAGTGCAAGCAGGGGTGGCGTCGGGGGGGTCGGCGCTCCTCCCTATGAAGGACTTGGCTCGCTCCAGACACTGTTCAGCCAGCCTCAACATCCGCTCCTCTTCCACTGCTGCCATCTCCCTGTCCTCTGAGGCCGGGCAGGAGGGGGGCAGGAGGTTTAAGAAGAGACATAGAACAGAGCTGTCTGCCCCTCTCAGGAACAACAATCAGTCAGTGCTTTCAGGCTGATTAGTGTTATCAGGCTGGGCAGGACAAAGGTCACAACCTGGGTTACATACTTGTTTACATTGATACCTGTATGAATATGTTTTTAAATAAGAAGCTAATTTCATGTTTTTATTTTTTTTCTAAACTTGTGGGCAGTTTCAAAATGCATTAAAACACACACCTGAATACACTACAAGGAAAAATAATACTACACCAAAGCTAACAATAACCATATAGAATCCACATCACATTATTCTACATATGTGAGTTGCGCAGCACGTTGAGCCACATGTGTGTGGAAGAATGTTGTACATACTGATTCCATTTTTTTACATTTTGTACCATCAATAATCACAGAATTGTTTTTTGATTTTGTTCACAGACTTTTCTGAATGCTGTCTTTGTGTTATTCTGCACTGAGACGTGTTTGATTGTAATGTTTGCACCACAGATACAGCACATATCACAGGTTTATGGAAGATTTAAAGGTTGAGTTTAAACAAACTAAAACAATATTTAGTTACTCAAACCCTTACATAAACTGAGTACAGAATGTAACAGACACTCAGTAAAAACGGCTCAATAATATTGATCCCGGTTAGAATGACGTTGAGCTCTGTGCTGCTGGGTTGAGTTTCCAAAACACTTTTAAACTTTGGCATAATTTTAAAAACCTACAGTGACTGTAGTTCATTATAAAGTTACACTGCTCTGTTTTAGGCACTAGAGGGTGTTACAGGGCTGGGACATCTCAAAGCAGACGATAACCCTCGACTGAATCTTTTCAAATCTAAATAAATGGGATTAAACTCATGAGCCAAAACACTGTGACTGACATGTAGAATGGACTTTAAATCTTTGGTGTTTTTTGGGGAATCCCTGCAGAATGAAGTAACGTTCACATTAATCATGTGACTGGTATAGGACAGAAACAGACTGAGTGCGTGGGTTTTATGGTTTTCTTTGTTTTTTATTATTTTCCATTGTGTTCTTGTTCATTCCCTCCTGTCTGTGCTGTGTAACGTGACAGGAATATTTGTGTGGGATGGAGCAGCAGCCACTCCCGAGGAAATTGGATTAGGAGAGAAAATTAGAAATGAATGACGATGGATGGAGAAGGTGGTGTACAAGAACAACACATAACTCATCTTTGCTTCGCAGTTTGGATTTTCTTTGTGTGTTCAGCTGAACTCTTTGGTAGATATCAATGTATTATCGTAATAATTATTGCCTTAAAGTAGGACTTTGCATGCACTCATCACTCATCACAAGTTTAACAACCCTGCTGCAGGCCTGTCTTTTCACACAGAGCCCTGCCTGTACTGCAAACATACAGCACATATATTTTGGTAGGAAAGTGCGCCATTATTCACATTAACATCTACTGTATGAACCCTGACAGCAGCACCGTCTGCTACATGTGCAGCAGACGGTGTCGTCAGTGACAGAACATCCTGCAGCAGCATCAGTGGCAAACTTACTCTGTGAAGCAGCTTCCTCCAAAAGTGCATGTGATATGTAGTTGATGGTCCGGAGGTATTCACAGTACGCTTCCTGCAGAGAGAACACACACAGAGCCTGTTATTACACACACACAGAGCCTGTTATTACACACACACACAGAGCCTGTTATTACACACACACACACACACAGAGCCTGTTATTACACACACACACACACACACAGAGCCTGTTATTACACACACACACACACAGAGCCTGTTATTACACACACACACACACAGCCTGTTATTACACACACACACACACACAGAGCCTGTTATTACACACAGAGCCTGTTATTACACACACACAGAGCCTGTTATTACACACACACACACACACAGCCTGTTATTACACACACACAGCCTGTTATTACACACACACACACACACAGCCTGTTATTACACACACACAGCCTGTTATTATACACACACACACAGCCTATTACACACACACACAGAGCCTGTTATTACACACGCACAGCCTGTTATTACACACACACACAGCCTGTTATTACACACACACAGCCTGTTATTACACATACTCAGAGCCTGTTATTACACACGCACAGCCTGTTATTACACACACACAGCCTGTTATTACACACACACACACATTTATCATTAACAGACTGGTTATTACGCCTTAAAACACACTGATGTTATTGTTCATTAATAAAACATTACTAATCAGGCACTGCAGTGTATAAACACATACTGCTGAGCATAGTGAATAAAAGACACTCTGTAATATACAGATGTGTATTGAGAATATGAACGGAACAGCCGTTGTAGCCGTTATGCGCCGTGAAGCACAGCAGGTGTGTTTACTTGTGTAACGTTAGCTAGCTAAACCCTCTGACAGCCTCCGCCCCCCTCCGGCTGTTTACATCCACCTCAGAACGTCCCCACCCGGGTTAAAAACCTGCGTGTTCTCGTCACGATCGCTCCGCGTGCCTACCGACCTTGTGTCTGTTCCCTCCATCCAGCTGAATCGCCGCTTTGGCCATTTTCATGGCGGTTTGTAGAGGCTTCGTGTTACTGTCAGCTGAAGCCATGGTTTGAAGCCTCTTCTTCTTCTTCTTCTTTTCCTCCTTCTCTTACTTCGGCATTTCTTCTTCTTCTACTTTGTGTTTAATGTTCCGCTCGCAGCTATAGTAAGGGCACAGCGCCCCCTGCTGTATTGGAGGCTGAAACTGCAGCAGTTTGTTGTTTATATTAAGAGTTCTCAATAAGTATCGTGAAATACAAATGTTAATAAATATGCCTATTACTTTGGAAGTAATACCTCTCAAGGATAACATGCACGTTTATGTCTGTTTCTCCAGTATGGAGATGCACCAGTCACGTGGTCGTAGTGCTCATCATCTGTGAGGGCATCTACCTACAGTTCGCTCAGACACAGCAGCTGGGTGAAGCTGCTGCAGGAGGATTGGGTGGAGGGGTTCAGCAGCTGATGGGGCTGCTCCGGACTCAGACTCTGGATTCTGGCCTGTAAAGTAAGAGATCATAAACACTAAGGTGTTCTTAATCCATCCATCACAGCAGACCAGGTGAGGAGAGAACTGAAGAGGCTTCACCCAAGGAAAGCGGCGGGCCCCGACAGGGTGCCTTCTCATCTGCTGAGGACTGCGCTGCTGAACTGGGGGAACCACTCCAGCATGTCTTCAACCTCAGTCTGCAGCTGAGGAGAGTGCCTACCCTGTGTAAAACATCCTGTGTTGTTCCAGTTCCAAAGAGAAACTGCCCTCAGGAGCTGAACGACTACAGACTGGTGGCACTCACATCACAGCCGATGAAGACAATGGAGCAGCTCATCCTCGACCTCCTCAAGCCCCAAGTGCATCAGGCTCAGGGTTGTGGCTGGACAACAAGCTGGACTGGACATGCTGTACAGACCACCTGTACAAGAAGGGCCAGAGCCGTCTGTACTTCCTGCGAAGACTGGGAGCCTTCAACATCTGCAGGAAGCTCCTGTGGATGTTCTACCAGTCTGTGGTGGCCAGTACACTTTTTTATGCTGTTGTCTGCTGGGGGGGTTACATAAACAAAAGGTGTGCTAACAGGCTGGACAGACATCAGGCTCTGTGGTCGGCATGAAGCTGTTCTCTCTGGTGACTGTGGCAGAGAGGAGAACACTAAGAAAACTTCTGGCTATCGTGGACGATGCCAGTCATCCTCTGCACACTGTCATCAGAGCTCAGAGAAGCCTGAACAGTCACAGGCTGCTCCTCCCCAAGAGCAGGACCAACAGACTCAGAGACTTCTTTGTCCCCCGATCCATCAAACTTTACAACTCTTTACTTTACTTTACAACAGCCCGCCTGATACAACACACATGCAATAATCCATCTGTACCATCTATGCTGGGGTGCAATGTTTGTACATAATTCCTCTTATCTTTTATTTTTTACTGTACTATATTTTATTCTATTTAACTCTTGCTCTGACTGTCGGTGTTGTATTGCTGCTGGTACCCAAATTTCCCTGAGGGACCTTCCCAAAGGGATTAATAAAGTCTATTCTATTCTATTTTATTCTAATAACCAGAGCTTCACTGTCCTTGAACATGTCTTGCATATCAGTGGTATTCAGACTAACAAACAGCAGGTGGTGGTGTGAGGTAGCTGACTATCTACAGGGAGCAGAGGCTGCTCTGTGAACTGACAGGCAGATCAGCCTGTCAACAGGAACACAGGCCGCTTCACTGCACTGTGTTCACCCATGACTGCAGCTCCACCCATCCAGAGGGTCATATGGCTGAGGACACTGTTCCCCTGCTCTCAGGCCGCTCTCACCACCATGGCCCAGCACGCAGCAGTTTGTGGACTGGAGCTGAACGTGGAGAAGATGAAGGAGATGGTGGTGACCTTCTGTAGGAAGCAGAGGGAGCTGGCTGCAGCATCTGTCAGCACAGTCCGCGGGAAGCCAGAAGATAGAGGAGGAGTACAAACATCTGGGAACAGGACAAACGTTCCCAGAGCTGTCCTGCTCCTCAGCGCCCCGCCACCGCTGCTCATCCTTAGACATCTTACAGTTGTTCCATCGCAGAATATGTTGTAGGATATAGTTTATATGTATGGTCTATTATGCCGATGCTACATGTTAGCCAGCCATGCTAATGTTTTCTTCTGCTTTCCAGAACAGAACACAAACGCATCGACTGAACTGCAAATAACTGTAAAACACAGTGTGCTGCTTAGTATGCAGTGTGTGGTCTTTACAGCCTCTGCTTTATTACAAATACGAACACATTTAGGCCCCGTTCACACTGGAGAAAGTCATTCCAGCTAGAGTAGGATTGAGCCCAGACAGCCTTTAAGCTGGATGCGTTCAGACCTATTTTCAAATCTGGCTAGCACACAGTTGTGTCCGCACTCAATCCGGCTTCATCCAGCGTGTTTGCTGTTATCCAAACCACTAGGTGGCGCCTCGTAATATGGCTAATAATGTGGCTAGCCAGATTCGCTAGCCACATTTGCGTTCACACCTGAGCCACATTTGAGCCAAGCCTGAAATCAAACTGGATTCAGCCGGATTGGAGGTGTTCACACTCAGAAAAAAACACATCTGGATTGATCTGGATGCGGCCAAATCCTGCTTAAGCCCCATTTTTCCCCCCAGTGTGAACGGGGCCTTACTGCTGTAGCACCAGCTGCTAGTTAGCCTTCATCGACACTCAGCGGTTTATTTCCTCTGCGGCGCACTCTTACTACGTCATTTAATTCGTGGTGCTGATTGGATAGACAGTTATTAACAGGTGGTTCAACCAATCACCTACCGACTATAAGTTCTAACGCCCCTGGTCTTTTGCAAAGACTTTCTTTGGTTATCAGGTGATGTAGTGGGTCGACTCAACAAGTACAATATTCTGTAATAAAAACAAACCAGAAAGCCATGATGGACTCACGTGAGCAGCATTTAGCTGATAATGACACACTGTGATTAAAAAAAACCATGTGGCACACATCATTGAAACATATTCACAGACAGTTTATTTCTGATTGAAATTATTTCACATCATAGTTGTTATTTTGTCGGTTGAAGATCTTTTTGTATTTTTATTACAACAGCCACAGAGCAGCAGCAGCAATAATAATAATAATCATAATAATAACCCAGCAGGAGAAGCAGATCAATGCGACCGATAGACTGAAAAAGAGAGAAACATGGCGGGTGTCCCTTTTTCAGCTGCCAAAAACAGATTTTTACCACAAGGAATGGGAAAGTTTTTCAGTCTGTCAGATTCATGCGGCGTCGCCACATCTGACCCGGATCCTTTCATAACAACTGTTAAGACTGGAGCACAGCTGTACACAGACACGCAGTACAAACCCTTTACAGTTTGTGTAGAGTAAAAAAAAAAGATGAGGGAGAAAGCGCAGTGAGCTCCACAGGAAACAGACAGGAGAGGCGTTTCTATTCAACCATCACAGTAACACAGAACCCTGACCTTCACATGCTGCAGCCCCACAGGGCCCGCCTCATTAAAGGAACAGTTCAAAAAAAAAAAAAAATGCAGGATAGACGAGATGGGACTGGTTTACATGTGAAGCTTCAGCCATTAGCCTGTTAGCTTAGCATAGAGGATTTTGTGTCAGGTCAAAAGCCAAACTATTCTCTGATGCAGCAGGAACAAGTCCTAAAACCACTTCCTGTCCCCTCAGTGCGTGTGTTGAATGTTAACGTGTTAGCACTTCCTGTGAGGCTCCCCAGGTGAAAGATTTAGATGTTAGTGGTAGAATTTTGTTGTTTATGCGGTGTTGTCCTGATGCTAAGCTAACAGGCTTCTGGCTGTAGCGTCACATTAAACATATAGACATGACATAAAGTGTGTTTTTCTAACAGTCGAACGTTCCTACATTCACACTTGAAAACCTTGGGGATAAAATGAACCTACAGTAAAGTCAGTTTGCCGATTGTGGATCCACAAACTTTATTTGAAGTTGATGAGTCAGCGTGGTCCACCTGTGATATGATTATCTCAACAACATTCTTTAGGATTTTTTTTCCATATAAAAATGGCCACATTGACACGAATAACCCTCAGCTTCAGTCCAAAAGTGCCAGAAGTCTTATTGGCTGTTCATAAAAATAAACAAAAAACAAAAATCAATCAAACCTCGACCAACAGGTCCACGGCTAGATCCTGGCAACAACCAATCAGAAAACAGTTGGAGGGATCTCTCCATTTCAGTCCTTCACCTTGGCGACATAGTGATCAAACCCTTTCATATTTCAAACCTTATTATAAAATAAAAAACAAACATCAGCGACAGGAAACAAATGATTAACATGATCAACTCAAAGCAACACTGGAAAAGATAACATGAACTGATTCTTTTAGATTACAGTGCACTTTGTGTGAAATAAAAACAAAAACAACCACACACGTTAAGATGAAGGCAGCAGCAGCCCGTGATAAACAGAGGCCGCCAGAGAAGAGGACCAAGATCCAAAAAGACGGGAGAGATGGCTATATACAGTCGTATGTACAGGATATGAAAGAGAGACCTGAAGGCGGCCGTACACAAACCTGTGAGTCCACAGGCCAGGCGGGAAACTGTCATGGCACCCAATAAATAGGAAACAAAGTGCCTGGCGGCGCACGGCGTCCTTTGAGGCCTCAGCCATCCGGAGCATTCTGCGGGTCGAATAAATAAAACGGATGGAGAGACGAATCCAGCCGAACCCCAAAGATCCTGCAGGAGCCGCGCCTCACCGCCAGGTGGCGTCCTGTGGGAATGTAGGCGGGCGAATCAAAGGCGCCTCCGTCCAATCCCTTATGAGCCCATATGTACAATCTGTCCCTCTGACGGCCTGACGAGCAGTCACGTGTTATGGCGTCATATATAAATACAGCAGAACGATTCAAAACAGGTGCTGTGACGCAAGCAACGCGTCCACCAGAGGGCGTGCTGCCCCGCGGGCTCTGACATCGGGGGCGTTTCTCCACAGGCAGGAAACAAGCGCACCAAACGTTTGGCAAGTGTCCCCCTTTCAGAAAATCCTTCCAAACCGCCTGGTATGAAAATATACACGGCCTGTCAGCTGGTGGGCCTGCAGCCTGCGCCCCCGTGTGCGCCCGGCCTTCCTCCATGTTGGCTTCTTGGGATTAAAAAAACAAAAACAGAAACAGGTCCTTTGTACTTCATCAGGAGGTTTAAATGTATAAATATCAGGCAGTCCCAGACCGCCCGCTGCTGTCTGATCACCAGCATGAACCCATCCTCCCAGACGTCCCCGCTGTCTTCATGTTTTATATAGAAACACACGATAGATATGAAAGCACAGATGTCTGGAAAAATATGTCGATAAAAACATTTTTCTCTTTTTGTGTGTTGGATATGTACAGAAGAGGGTCGAGGCCGCTCCAAACCGATCTGAGGGTTATCAGCTCTTACTCTGAACTCTGAGAGGCTCACCTTTCCTCAGAACTCTGACATTAGTCTCAGAGTTTGGACATTTTTATACAATTCGGACTGAGATTAACATCTTAACTTTTTTCTCAGATTACATTTCTTTTTTTCCTCTGAAAAAAGTCATAATCCCACTTTAAAATCAGAGCTGTGACCTTTTCATCAGACCTTCAGACTTTTCTCATGAGTAATTAAAGATCAAAGTCTGAATACATTTTTAAGTCAATTCTCACTAATCTCAAAATTCTGTTTTTGATTTTTTAGTATTTTAAGAATTCCATGCTTTCACTTAAACCTATGGGATTGAACTCAGACTTTTTCTTTATCAGAGTTTTTGAATCAGAATAGGTTTGAGAAAGAAGCAGTAACCCGACATGTTGACAGCGGCCCTGATCCTCTTCTGTAAATATGAGGGTAGGCACAGTCTTCTTCTCTCTG
Organism: Parambassis ranga; assembly: GCF_900634625.1. Classification (NCBI taxonomy): domain Eukaryota; kingdom Metazoa; phylum Chordata; class Actinopteri; family Ambassidae; genus Parambassis; species Parambassis ranga. The sequence goes on from NC_041039.1 coordinate 23,847,298, forward strand.
AGGTAGCACCTCATTTTCCCAATCTGACCCCGAAAGCTGAAGCCCAACAGAGCGAGGCCTCGTTGACGTGTCCGCTCGGAACGCTACATCATGGATCGGATCGGAGAAGAACCGGAATGTGAGCCTTCAGCCTTCGAGGCTCCTGATAGGACGGCGTCAGTTCAGGATTCTTCCTGAAGGGGGGGGGGGCACTATATGACATGTCCGTACTGTCCTCTGATCAGTAAAAACAAGGTCCTCAGATCAGAGGTAAAGTGTTGCTTCCTGCTGACTGATTCAGAGCAGGAGCGGCCATAATGAAGCTGATGAAGGCTCCTCCTCCTCATCATCAGAGATATGAGGCGATTCTCACACTGCTCAGAGTTCCTCGTCTGATGATGGCGTTGATGGAGATGACATCATGAAATATGTTTGACTGTCTGTTAGTGTGTCTGTGTGTGAGTGTGTGTGTGTGTGTGTGTGCTCGGTCATGTATGGACAGTGGGTGAGCTCGGTCAATCACCAGGCCTCCGTGTATCGCACGTCCACGTCCTTCAGGTTGGGCAGTTTGGCCTGCACGGAAACACACCAGCAGATCACAGGTCAAAGATGAGCTTTTGTGTTACCATGGTTACCAAAGGTACAGCATCGTCTCAGCGGTCTGATGTTACCTTCAGGTCCTCGTAGGTGTCGGCGGTGAGCTTGGTGCTGTTCATGTTGAGACTGCACAGACTCTTCATGGCTGAAACACACACACACACACACACAGTTAGCTTCACACGTTAGCGTGTCCTCCTGTGGCGGTGCAGCAGGGCGCTCTTACAGCTGAGAGCCAGAAGACCAGCGTCGGTGACGGGGGTCTCACACAGGTTCAGGACCTGCAGACAGGCCAGGTGCTCCGACAACAACCTCAGTCCGGCATCCCCGAACTAAGAGAGCAGAGGACACACATCAGATGCTGTAGCTGCTCTGCCTGTTTGTGTGGTTGTGTGTTGTTTTGTTTGTTTGTTTACCTGTGTGGACCAGAGGTTGAGCTGTTTGAGTGACGGCAGCTTGATGAGCTGCTCAGCACAGGCACTGGTGACGTTGGTGAAGGCCAGGCTCAGGTTCTCCAAGTTCCCGAAGGAGCCTGAACTCAGCAGGCGAGCCAGGTCAGCATCCTGCGGCAGAGAGCAGAGGTCAGGGTTAGGGTTAGGGTTTGATTGGACAGAACAGGATGAGCTATGGTGTCGCGGCGGCAGCGTGAACTCACCGTGGACTTGGAGGGCAGAGTCAGCCGGGTGGGGCCTCCTTTTCTTTGCTGTTGGAGGGGGGGAGGAACGGGCAGAAAAGAAAGATGGCGTCAGAGCAGGGAGGTTTTCTGACAGTAGAGGGCGTGTGTGAGCAGCTGCAGGCGTGCTGCATTCAAGGCTCAACCAGGAAATGGGACAAAATCCAGCTGACATCATGTTCATAGTAGTATATTAGGAGTATTTTTTCTTTTAATTTATTTTAAATGTATTTTATTTATTTATTTATTTATTTATTTTTTTTTGGGGGGGGGTCATGTTTGTCCTTAAATGTGATGACTTAAACCGTCATTACAACATATCAGGAGGACGGGTGATGCAACAGGACAACAACCCAAAGCATGGAAGTAAACAACAACAGAATGGCTTCAACAGCAGAGGACACATGTTCTGACTGGGGTCCTGGGGTCTGACCCCCCAAGGCTGTGTGCTCAGTCCACTGCTGTACACCCTCTTCACCTGCGTCCCCTCCCATAGTAACACGTCCATCATCAAGTTCACTGATGACACCACCGTCATCGGGTGGATCCCTGGAGGAGCTGAGGCAGCCTACAGAGAGGAGGTGGCTCAGCTGCTGTCCTGGTGCTATATAGTATTGACCCGAGGAAGAGGAGAGACCAGCCCGCCCCGCTCTACATCAACACCAAGCAGAGAGTCTGGTGTGGGAGCGGCTCCATTCAGCACAGGAAGGCTCTCCAGCATGTCATTAAACAGCTCAGTTCATCTGTGGAGCAGCCTCCCACCTCTACAGGACACACGACATCCTCACACCGCTCACACTGCTCACACTCCTGGTCTGGAGGACGCTTCAGCAGCGTGGACGAAAGAAGAAACCAGACGAAACAGCGGTTTCTGTCCACAGGCCACCAGGCTGCTGAGCGTTTATCGTGTGTCACCATCAGTGCTCAGTGTGACCTTTGCTGTGCAGATGACAGTAAGGGTCCTGGAGACCACGGTACATGGGTCTTGTGACGTCCCCTGCAGCTTTCACTGTATTTGTGTCATGTTTTCTCTCACTGAATTAATTTTTAATATGTTAATTGATCCATTTTCTGCTGCTCGTCTGAGTCTGGGTCGCATTAATTTAAATAATGACATCACAGAGGCATAATAACAGATAATTGCAGCCTCTGTGCTGTTCTTCCTGCTCATGTTCAGCTCGGAGGCCCAGTCACTCTGACTGCTCCTCTTTCTGCAGCAGAGACCACAGACACACAATGACAACCAAACACCTGTCACACATTCCTGGAGGTTTGTGTATATCGGTGTGTGGTGCAGCAGGAACTCACCAGCTCCTTGAGCTCCCTCTGCCGGTCGCACAGCTGCTCGTACATGCGGAGGCCGACCCCTGTGCTCTCCAGGGTGGAGATGATCTGCAGCTGAGTGTCCTTGTTCTCAATGATGTTGTACTCCAGCATCAGACACAGGATCTGAAAGCAGACGTCAGCATCAGTCACTGCGCTCTGTGTGGCTGAGGCAGCTGGTGTCTCCAACAACACAAAAAGACCCCGTGACTAAATAAAATCAAATTAACAAAAAGTTCATAAAACCACAAAAAGGAAAAAAAACAACTCCCTCCAGAATTATATCCCACACAACCACAGTCATTTCAAAACAACACAAACACTGAGTCTGGGGCCTGCATAATTAAATGTGATCACACACACACCTCCACCATGGTCTGGTTTCCTCTCAGGGCCAGCAGCATGCAGGGGCCCAGCTTGTTCTCCGCCAGAGAGAGGAGGAACTTCTTGGTCTTATAACAGGAGCCCATCAAGATATGGACCTGGGGGGGAGGAGGAAGAAGGAGGGGTCACTTCACAATCACAAGTAGTGTCCGTGTGTGTGTGTGCGCGCGCATGTGTGTGCACTCACCATGCTGGCAAACAGCTCCCCGTCGTCGTCGCAAGCCACGCCTCCTGGACTATAGAGCTGGAACCAGCCATCTTTACCTGAACGCACACTGAGCAGGCAGGAGTGGACCTGAGGACACACAACACACAGGATAAACCACTGAGACACACACAAACACACACACACAATGAACCACTGAGACACACACAGACACACACACACTGGATGAACCTGTGTTACACACACAGACACACACACTGGATGAACCTCCGATAGACACACAGACACACACACACACAGACACACACAGACACACACACACAGACACACACACACTGGATGAACCTGTGTTACACACACAGACACACACACTGGATGAACCTCCGATAGACACACAGACACACACACACACAGACACACACACACTGCATGAACCTCTGTTACACACACATACACACAACACACAGGATGAACCACTGAGACACACACAGACACACAGGATGAACCTCTGACACACACACACACACACACAGGATGAACCTCTGACACACACACACAGGCTCACCTCCTGCCTCGGGTCCTCTGCAAACCTCTGAATGACATACTTCAGCTCCCTGTTTGGACACAGACATGGAGACAGACATGGAGACAGACAGTCAGCAGCTTTCAGAGACAGTCTGAGATGTTCTGATGTCTGAGTTACTCACTTTGTGAATTTGGCATGTGCAAGAGCCCTGCAGAGACAAAGGAGAAAGGTGAGACTTAAACATGTCTGAACTCAACAGAGACAACAGACACACAGCTGTGAGGCCCAAGACTGCAACTCCCAGAATGCACTGGGCCAGCAGCTGCTACAAACAGCTGGCCAGAGTCAATACAGCCAGAATATATGCTGCTTCTACACTTTGACTTCTGCTCTGATTACAATGATGAGTGTGTGTGTGTCAGAGGTTCATTCTGTGTGTGTGTCTCTCCATGTGTGTCTCTCCGTGTGTGTCTGTGTGTCTTTCTGTGTGCTGTGTGTCTGTCTCTCTGTGTCCGTGTATGTGTGTATCTATGTGTGTGTCTGTCTCTGTGTGTGTGTCTGTGTCTCTCTGTGTGTGTCTCTGTATCTCTGTGTGTGTGTCTGTGTGTCTCTCCGTGTGTATCTATGTGTGTGTCTGTGTGTGTCTTTCTGTGTGCTGTGTCTGTGTCTCTCTGTGTCCATGTGTGTGTGTCTGTGTCTCTCTGTGTCCATGTGTGTGTGTATCTATGTGTGTGTCTGTCTGTGTGTGTGTCTGTGTCTCTGTGTGTCTCTGTGTCTGTGTGTGTATCTCTGTGTGTCTTTCTGTGTGTGTGTCTGTGTCTCTCTGTGTGTGTCTCTATGTGTGTCTTTCTGTGTGTGTGTCTGTGTCTCTCTGTGTGTGTGTCTGTGTGTGCTGCTGTGACTGATTGTGTCCTCGGCTGCTGGGAGTATTGTTGCCTTCACTAATGACGCCTGAAGGCATCGAGTGCTGCAACAGTGGCACAGGTGAGAAACAGGTGCTGGAGGAACAACAATCCACGCTAATGAAGCTCTGGATCAGCTGGCCAATTACAGACAGCGCTCTCCGCTGCTTACAGCCAATTACAGCGCGCCCTCTGGGGACAGGAAAGACGCTCCTTCTCCTCAAAACCCCCCCCGGAGGCGCGGTGAGGTACCTCAGCTACGTCAGCCTGCTGAGCCTCTGTGGGCCTGCGCTACAAAGCCTGCACGTCCTCGGAGACGGCGACAAGAGATGGAGCGAGGAAGGTCTGAGAGGCCCCAGAGGCACTGAGGGGTGTGTTATGTAAAGCTGTGATTCTTTCTAAAATATTTTTATTTTATGAGAAACAGACCCACAAATTTTTGAAAGAAAGCTCATTTATAATCAAATAATAATCACTACTGCTTTCTATTTTTCCATTGGCCCCAAAACACAGATACAAAAACCATCCAAAGAGTGAAGGTGAGGGCAGCAGCTGGGTGAAGGCAGGGGCTGGGTGAGGGCAGTGTGTGGGTGAGGGCAGTGTGTGGGTGAGGGCAGGGGCTGGGTGAGGGCAGCGGCTGGGTGAGGGCAGCGGCTGGGTGAGGGCAGCGGCTGGGTGAGGGCAACCCGTGGATACTCACTCTTTGGGGAAGGGGATGGGCTGCAGCAGGCTGGCCAGAGCAGGTCTCCAGTCGTCGTAGTCGGACCTAAACAAAAGAAGGAGAGCGGAGCCATGAGGGGCAGGGAGTAACCTGGAACAGAACAAAGGGACAGAAACCCGAGTGGCGCCATGCTGACGCAGGCGCACGCCGCTGATGTAACGCAAGCTTGTGTGGCCTCGGGTTACTGTGAGTTAAGTAACTCCGTCTTTGTCACAAATGCTACAAACTGTTGCTTTTCAGGCCGGCCGGCTCTGTTACGGCAGAACACTCACGTAACCGCTGCTCCACTTTCACACTGAGATCGGCACGGCGGCTCGTACACTCGCTCGGCCTGTTTACACCCTGATCAGCTGACGTAATGTCACCTTCACTAACTGGGACACTTCCTGGTCTGCTGACGTGTAGCTTCTGTCAGACTGTGAACAGAGTTGCAGGTCGGCCTCGCTCTTCATACAGCTAAAGCGTCTCATCATTGCTCGTATGTCATAAAAGGACAAACAGAACAACCAGGTAGAGCTTTCTGTGATTTGATAAAGAAAACTGCAGTCTGACCATCATCATCATCATCATTCATAAGACCCATGTCTACATGCTGCCCCAGGAACCTCCAAAACAAGTCCACACAATGCTACACTAACATGTTATGATAACGTCCAAAGAGGGCGGGTAATGTTAGCATTCTGAGTCCTGTTGCTAACAGTAGATATCATAAAACGAGCTAGCTAGGCTTGTGGTCACTTGTGGTATTGCAACAAATTAAATCTGCAGGGTGAGAATTAACATGATTTATTTAGCATTAGCATGTTAGCCAACATTAGTTTATCTTAGATGCCAAAGAACTGTCTGTTCAGATGTCGTGTTTAGACGGACATGTGCAGCCTAGGTTTATGGTGTTGCACATCGACAGCTTCCTGTGTGAACTCACAGCATCTTGAGGATGAGTGCGAAGCAGCCGAGGACGCGGTCTGCCTGTGCCGGCAGCTGGATGGACAGAGTGTTGACGGCCGGGCTGACCAGCAGGCAGTCGATGAGGTTGGGCTCGCTGTCGCCCCCTGCTGGCTTCCGCTTGACGTTGGCAGAATTGTTGTTCCGCTCCAGCTCCACCAGGATCTCGCTGGAGTTGACAACAGAGGGGGGAGGGGAGAGGGGTAGAGAGGGGGTGGAGGAGGTGATGGGGTTTGCGTTGGCGGGGGGAGGCGGTGCAGGAGGGCTGGGATTGGCAGAGAGCGGTAGCAGGTTGGCAGGAGGAGGCGTCGGAGGCTCGGGGCGCAGCAGGCGGAGCGGCATCGGAGGCTTGCGGTCGTTCTGCTGCTGGCAGCCGTTTCTGATCTCCTTCAGGCTGGGAGAGTTGTCCCGACTGTAGGGAGGAAGAGGAGGAAACATCAGTGAAGATCGGTAACGAAGGAGGTCTAAAAATATCAGAGTGATGACGGAGGAGGAGGAGGGTGGAGCCGGGAGAGATGGCTGCCAGAGAGATGGCTCCTGTGTGAGCTGCAGCTTTGGAAAAAGCGGCTCTTCTCTGGGGTGAATGAAGCTGAGGGACAGCGGTAATGATGCAGGGAGCCGCCGCAGAGCATTCAGACACGTTTAAAAATAAATGATCCGACAGAGATCGACTGGAACCAACAAGTCCCGTCACTGCATGAATAATTAACCACATTTCATCATCAACTGTCAAAAGTTCAGCTCTTTGTTTTTAATGATTTAATGGAGCTACAACTACTTGATTTGATTGGAAGGTTAGCACATAGCCACTAGCATGGTGGTAGACCCTTTTAAAGCCAACAAGCAGTTAGCATATCGGTAGATGATCAGAAATCTAAGACGGAGCTGACGTATGTTGCATTCAGGGTGCATTAAAAAGGAAGCAGGCCCCTCACACGACTTCAGGGGGAATAAACAGAACCCTGTTATGTACTTGATTATTTTCCACTGATTGTCTTTCTATCAGTGCTGCTGTGTCTCTGTGGGATCCTGCAGATTGGTTCAGAGCTATAAATGGAGCATGATGCGCTCTGATGACCGCACTGTTATGATCTGCTCTCCTGGTAACGTCTCCTTCGTATCAGGCCTGCGAGATGGTGGGAAATGACCGATCATGTGTTTGTCTAATCAATGAGAGCGTGGAGGCAAACAGGAGGCCGCCTGTGAGGGGTTAAAAACAGCAGCCTCCATTTCAGGTTCTTTTCTGCACAGGCAGCAGTGGAGCCACCCGCGGGGAGCTTTCCACGCCGCTGACCTTCAGGACCGTCGGAGCGGAGCCGCCAGACATGAGTGGAAAAGTAAGAGGGTGTGTGGAGGTGGAGAGGAGAGTTTACACACTGCATCCTGTTCAGGAGAGAGGCGTGTGTGTGTGTGTGTGTGTGACTGACCTGTTGATGAACTCCTCGTAGCAGGAGTAGATGGCAGCCAGACACACAGCCACCAGGTTTGGCAGGACGCGTGGGTGTGGGCACTGCCCTGTGGGCCCGTGCATGCTGCAACACACAGAGGGAGGTGACCTGTTAGCACTGGAGCTAAAGCAGCTAGCTCACATTAGCTACATTAGTTTCCTGGTGTATGAAAGCACAGACAGACACAGCCAGGGAGCAGCTAGCTGAGTGATGAGTACGACCCGCTGACATGCTCACCTGTGGACAAACTTCTTGACGACTTCCATGCCGGCGTTCAGCTCATTGAGGGCCAAGATGTACTCCTGAGTGAAGAGACGCAGCCGAGGACACTTCCCAAAGTCCTGAGGACAGACAGGTCACACACGCAGACAGAAGTTAGACACATACACGACCTGAGTTTCATCCTGTGCCAGGAGAACGGAGCCTTAAAGAGGCTTACAGAACTTCCCTCTGATGCTGAAGACTCTCATGTGACACAACACCAGTGCATGGAAACATTAGCAGTAAACCAAAGAGGAAGTGCGCGGCGTGGACCTGAACAGGAAGTGACTTCCACTCTGATCTGTGCTGGGAACAGAAGGGCTGCAGGTTCCTCTGTGAGGCAGCCAAGCTGCATGTTAACCCCATCAACTCCAGAGAGGACTGGGCCTGATCACTTTACTCACTAAATGTTTGGTTCATAATTCATAGCTGAAGGTTACTATGGTAACACTGGTGTGGATGATTCAGTACTCGAGTACTCGGTGACATTCAGAGGTGTCTCACCATGTTGTGTTTGAGGATCCTCTGGACCACAGGAGTGAACACTTCGATCACGACCATCGACCGCGGCCGCTCCCGACAGTGCTGCAACACACACACACACACACACACACACACACACACAAGTGTCAACAAGAAGCCTGTTCACACACACACACTCCACACCGTCCTACTAGAGAGGACTCACCTTACAGAAGAACTCACACAGGTCAGGTGGTGGGTGGTTGTTTTCCAGAAGAGGAGCAATGGCCTGCACACACACAGACACACACAGACACACACAGACACACACAGACACACACAGACACACACAGACACACACAGACACACACGCACACACAGGCACACAGGCACACAGACACAGAGGTGAATTCTTTCATATCTCTTGTTTACTCTGACGCTCAGACCTGCTGTAGTAAAAACAGATCAGGTTCTGCTCTGTTAGCACCGCGTCACATCAACCACAATCAAAAACACACAACTTGCACTGCACAGTCTGAAGAACCAGCAGACGAGCGGTTAATGATTAAACCTGAGTGAACTCACCACGATGATGTTCTCATGATCCTGAGCACTGAGGTTTGAGTTCTGCACAGAGACAGAAACAGCAAGGGGTTAACAGGACGAGGCGGAGAGGTCGTGATTATCAACGATGATTAACACACGACAGTGAGAAGAACCCAGCTTCATACAACATACAGCAGGCAGCAGGCGGAGAGCATGTATGAAGCAGTGCTGCCATATTTATCTGATTAAAAACATGTGAACATGTGTTGGTTAGCCTTTAGCCCTTTAGCCAGTCCAACTATAACCGAGGCATCCTATTTCTATGCAAACACATGTATGTAACAGTAAGCTAACAGCTGACAGACATTTCAAAATAAAAGCTGTGTGACATGTGTCAGAGCTAGGTGTGGTGAGCCAGCTGTCCTGGGAGGAAACAGGACGCCCTGAGTCAGTGGCAGGCGTCTCCGAAGGCGCAAATATTCAGGGTAAATGTCTGCACAGCCGCAGGCCGCAGATTAAACTGGCATAAGAACAGAACTCGTGGTTGGGCAACTTCTGACTCTCAAAATTAATTTAAAGGAGTAATAATGAAACACTGATAAGACACATGTTGGTCATGTGGAAAGGTGCTTGTGTGTGTGTATGTGTGTCGCTACCTCTGCCAGCAGGGTGGAGATGATGTGCAGCGGCGCCTGGTGGATGGACTCATCCTGCAGCGGTGAGGTCAGAGCCATGTCCACCAGCGCTCGGATCTCCTTCAGCACCACGTCCCAGCGACTCGGGTTATTCAGGACTTTGCGGTACTTGTAGATCTTTTTCTGCCGGAGACACAGTGAGAACTCTGAACAGCGGCTCCCTGAATATTCCAAAGGTCCTGAGCAGGAACTGGCCTCTCCAGAACCCGAGGACTCACACAGGGACATCGTGAAACAGGGTCTCTCAGGTCTTCATATCATGTCCAGTCTGACCTTTCCGTTACAGCTTTTCTTCTCCTCATTGTCATTTGTTTACCTCCTCAGAGGAACCCAGATGCTGAGTCTAACCAGGGGAGGTTCCCGCTGCCTTCAGCTAACCTGACAGTTCCTGCAGTGGAAACATGCTTTCTGAAGGAACCGCAGAACTCAACCATCCACTGCAGACACACCGAGCTGTGTGACTGAGTCTGACTCACTGACTGGAAACAGCCTCAGGAGGAGCCTGCTGAGGCTGCAGGCTGACCTCCTGCTGAGAAAACACAAGAAGAAGAACCGCTGCCTGCTCTGATGAGTCTGCTGCTGTGGTTAAGGGTCTCTGAAATCTGAAACTGCTTTAAAGACCACAGCCTGAATAAGACCAGTGTGGGACCTAAGCTAGAACCTTGGAGTACAGGACAAGTCATCCTGGAGCTCAGGGCTGATCTCAGCCTCAGACGTTCACATCACTGATGCTTCAGCAGCAGCTGTGTGATGTAACATCGAGCAAGCATGGAGCAAAGTGAAGGACATCTGCAGCAGCGCGTTGACTCTGTGGATTCATGTGATTCTAAAGACAAACAGGAACCAGAGCCTCCTTCAGCTGACCTATGAAAACTGCTTAAATCTTTATGTCATGGTCTTGGAGCGGAGTTATTATTGTGAATGTGTTACAGTGAAACCACAACCAGGAAGTCACTGTGAGCTGCAGCTTCCTCATTCAGCTCAGTGAGCCCAGCGTGTCTGCGGCCGCACTTTAAATCCATCAGAGGCTGCGTGACACCACCAGGACTGTTAATCCTAATGACAACGAGTGTGTATGTGTGTGTTTGTGTTTATGTGTGGGGTGGGCAGATGTTAAGCTGCACTGTGATGCTTTAATGAGGCTGATGAAACAAATCATGAAGACAAACAGGCTCCTTACCTTCCACTGCAGTGAGTGAAACCACTGGTCCCTTAAGTAGCTGTTTGCAGCCTGCAGAGAGAGAGAGACACACACAGACACACACAGAGACACACACACAACATAGAAAGAGACAGAGACCAATGACTTGTTAGATTTCATCCTTAAAGTGACCAAAAATCCCAAAATTCATTTTAAAGAACAACGGAACAACGGACCACCGGCAAAACCAAGCCTGCTGTGTGTGTGTCTGTCTGTGTGTGCACGTGTCTGTGCATGTGTGTGTGTCTCAGTGTGTGTGTGCCCAGGTTACAGACAGGTCAGGAGGAACAGTGTGTTCAGTACAGTGTGTGCTGCCTTCTCTCTGATAGTGGATTTATTCATTTCTGTGACATCACCACATTCAGACTGCATCAGCGACACACAATCAGGAGCGTAACACAAACCTTCATCAGAACGACAAAACATTGACAAAGTTCTGACGCTACACACACACACACACACACACACACTCTCCCTCCACTGAGGGTTTTTAGACTGTTTAAGATGTGAAGATGTTTTGGGGCCGCATGAACAAATCAGCTGAAGTGAAGACGATGTGTGTAAAAACACACAACAAGGTCCTGTCAATGATGAAACATAAAGAGATATGTGTGTGTGTCTGTTTGTTGCTTTGTTTTTACTGTGTGGTTTTTCCTGTGGTCAGTGTGTGTCTGCAGCGGTGCAGCCGTCCCAGGTCTGTCGTCTTATTCGTGGACATTTTGTGTGTCTTTTCAGCTGTAACAGTTGTGAAAGAGTGTGATCATACCTGCAGCAGGACGGTGCCGCCGGGGAAGCTGAGCTGGACGCAGTACTTCGGAGCGTTGTCCCACGAGAGGAGCTGCAGGTCCTCTATGGAGCTGTAGGACAGCGGCGCCTCCATGTACCCCGTAGGCTGAGAGGAGGAAGAGGAGGATATTAGTCCAACATTCACAGTATGCACCGTGTGTTTGAACAGAGCCGCAGGAGAAGGAGACATTTATTTTCACTGGCAGTCAGCTGGAAAGACAAAAAGAAACACGCCAGGCTGACCTGCCCTGAGTAAACAGCCGGCCCGACGCACAGGGCGCCTTTATCAGCCGGCCAGCCGCCAGCAGAGCCCGGGACAGAGTGGAAAATCAATTTAGCAAAAGCCATTAATCAAACAAATACACAAACATCACCTAGAACGCATCAACACACACACACAGCTGCTGACTGGGGGCGGAGCTCTGATCCCGGCCTGCAGCTCAGTAACAGCCACAACCTGTTTGCTTGTCTCAAAATGAGAAACGCTGACAAATGACCACAAAGTTTCCGGTCTTCAGAGAGTCTTCAGAGAAGAGTGTGTGTGTGTGTGTGTGTGGGGACTGAACAGATAAAAATATCGAGGCCGAGGTGAGGGAGACTTCTTTAAGGCTGCTACACTGAGACGTGTGAATCATCAGCTGATTTCCCCGTCAGCAGCGTGTCGATGGGAGAGTTACTGTACAGCTGACGTCAGCCTCCCTGATGGAAACAGAACTCTGCCTCCTTCTTCTGTTCATGTTTCCTTCAGAGGACAGAGGCGTCCTCCTCCTGTAAACCACAGTGACGTCTCACACACACACACACACACACACAGGAAGAACTGCATTCTGTGAATCCTTCAAAGCACCGTGGTGTCATCAGTGAACAAAGGTAGGTGTGATAACAGACAGCTAACAGAAGATAAATCCAACAGTGCCTTGTTGGGTGTAGATTTAAGAGTGTGTGTGTGTGTGTGTGTGTGTGTGTGCGACTCAGACTGAAGCGGGAGGAGACTTTCAGGAAGTGCAGCATCTAGCTTCTGGAGGAACAATAACTACACATGATGACACACAGCTCACTGAGCAGGCACTTCCTGTTTCTGTGTCACATGGTCTTCCCTTCCCTTCCTTTGGTTCGGTTCACATTGTTGAGGATTTTTCTCCTTTAAACACTCTGGAAATACCAGATGAGCACAAAATATATCCTAATTACCCAACATTTACCACATTTAAGAATCAGTTCAGCATTTCCCATCATGATATCAGGTCAAGTCAATTCCATTTCTTTTTAATTTCTATATAGCACCAGATCATAACAGAAACCATTTAAGAACCTTTCCTATAGAACAGGTCTACACCTGGTTCCTTTATTAAACACTAAACAGCTCATGTTATTTATCTTATTTGCACGGCAGCACGTCATTTCTGTCTCTGCGAGGTTGTGGTTGAGGCACGATGTGTGTATACACACAGACACACATGCACAGACACAGAGTGTGCGCACACGTCGTGCGCACACTCCCACCGTCGGACAGAGAACGACATGCTAGTTGGATGGCCTGAACTACACTAGGCTAAGCTAACGGTGCTAATGGTTTTTATTTTTGCCATTGAAATATGCTGTTTACATCCCGCTCTGTGAGCATTGACGGGACCAGCGGCAGCTTTACGCACGTTTGGACGCAGAGTGCTGTGGGTCTCTCTGCCCGAACATGTGCCCCGAACCGAAACACGTGTACCGAACGGTTCGAAATTGTTTTCCTGAACCGTCCCACCCCGAGATAGACAGCTACCGTTAGCATACATGCTAACACAATATATCTGTCTAGGGACTACAGATGAACACTAGCCTTTTGGCTAACTGGCATATTTACAGTGTTCATTAATATGCACTGAAATAAACACATGAATGTGTTGCATGACGTCAGTCGTGCCAGTAAAAAGCATCAGCCGTGTTTGTTTACGTTGGGTCTGGTTCTGAATGCAGACAGGAGCCAGATGTTTGTGGCTCTTTCTGATAGGTATATGAGCACGGCTCCAAAGCTGCGGCCCGCGGGCCCCGTGCCGGCCCCTCTGTGACTCCACTGCTGCTGCTTTCAGACAGATAAACATCTGGTCTGTGGCTCCGCTCAACACAAACACTCACAGACAGGTGGTTCTCCTCTGTATGTGCATCCATCTCTCTCTCCCTCTCTCTCTCTGTGTAGAGCAAACAGCCAGCACCCCCCCCCCCCCCTCGGGTGAAGAACAAACATGCTCTTCCTTTATGTTCCCCTCCCTCCCTCAGGGTCTGTAATTACAGACGCGGTTGGCAGTAAATGTTGCTTCATAAACGTCGGCTCCCATCACGAAGCCGCGTGACGATGTTTCAGGTTTTCTGGGAGCAGAAGCAGCAGATGACTGACGGCGTGTGTCTGAGCAGGCCGAGCAGAAAGCAGACAAACAGAAGCGACTTCAATTTTCTGATAACCAGCCGAGGTTACCATAGATACTCCATCCTGCAGAAAGCACTGCCTCCCTCTCTCCTCTCTCTTTTACTTATTCTGCCTCTTTCTGTGGGGCTTTTCATGCTGGAGGAGGCTGCGGCTCCTCTTGTCTCCTCTCCTCGCTGCTGTGTTGCCATAGAAACAGGGGAATGGAGATGTATGTTATGTTTTGTTGTCTCCAGGGAGAAGCAGACAGAAAGCGATGATGGAAGGAAAGACAGAAACAAAGTGTGAGCCGCGCGCGGCGGGTTTTAGAGGAAGTGTTGGACACTTCGGCGCTGATCCTTCCTCAGTATTCACACGTCAGGACACATGAAAACAACCTGCAGGTTCCTGCAGGTCTGTGCCCTCATCGTGTCCGTGTGAAGCATCAGTGTTTGTACTGTTGTTCAGAAAGCAGCAGCACGAAGAGACACTGAGCAGCGGCGGGCGCGTGGGGGTGGGGCCTCCCGCTGATGACAGGCCGGGGAAAAGGCAGCATACAGATGAGGAAGGAAGAGAAGAAGAAAAGGAGGAGGAGAGGAACAGCTGACTGAAGGGAGGATGAGGAGCCAATCAGATTTTAGATCAGAGCTCTGAAAAGTCAGGAAGCCATTTCATAGGTCAGTGTGAACACGCCCGACTCAGCAGGTATTGATATAAAATCAATAATATCTAATCTGTCATAAAATTCAGAGTGAAACTTCTTCTGTTCAAAGAGCTCTGAGTTACTTCCTACATCCTCCACTTCCTTTTTACCCTTTTTTTTTTTATCTCTCCGACTTCCTCGCTTCCTTTCCTTCTACTTTTACTTTCTTCACTTCCGTTCTCGTCTCTCTAACATCGTCCTGTCCTTTCTTCTAACTCCTCCTCCCCTTGATCTTCCTGATCACATTCAAAAACAGAAACACAACAACCCGTGTGTGTGTTCGTATGTGTGCGCTGCGACCACAGGCCTGCTGCTGCAGACAGATAGCGAGCGGATGAGAGGGCAGCACATTTCTTCCTGTTCCCGTCATCATCATCATCATCATCCTCTCACATCCTGCAGTCTCATATTTACCAACAACAGAAGGACATTCAGCAGCGACCCAGATTCCAGGGGCGAGCGAGGCAGCGTGTTTGCTCAGAGACCCCCCCCCCCTCGCTGCGACCTGCAGATGGATCACAAGCCAACATAAACACGTCACATGCTGCGTTCAGTCACACCGAACAACTCGTGCCAAGCGGCCGGACTTTAAAGAGTCACTTCCCTAAACCAGAAGCTGCTCTGCTTCTCCATTTGCTTAAAGGCCTGAAGGTGTAAACACACAGCTGAGCTGCCACGTGTGAAAAACACACTACCCAGAATGCAGCTGTGACAGAGTGACGGTCTGAAAACCTTCCTCTCTTAAAAGTCCTTTTAAAGGGGTCAAACATGGATCAAATGTTGAACACAACGTGCGCCAGTGTCCTGATGGTCAGCTGTTAAATGATCAGTTTAAAGGCACACATTCAATCAATAACTGTTAAATATGTAAACTGTTTATAATGTATATATCTTTTATTGGTAGCCTATTTTATATTGTATATATCTTTTTCCTAACTTATCCCTTGCTGTCTGTATGCCGTTGCAAAAATGCAATTTCCCCATTGTGGGACTAATAAAGGTTTCTTAATCTTAATCTTAATCTTAACAATGGAAAAGAAAACAACATACAAGCTACACAATGCATTCAATGGCTCTGCAACCAGCAGGAAGCCATGATGGAGTCACATAACTGTCTGACCTGCAGCTTTCACAGATTCAAAAACACGGAACCTGTTGTTTTCGTATCAGCTTCATCTCTCACACAAGTTTCAAACTGTAAACAGCTGGAACTCGAACCCAAACACTGCTGTAAATCACACACAGGTTGGATGCTGCTGAGCGGCAGAAGCAGCAGAGGAGGAGGAGGAGGATGCTTCTATTTGGGATTTCTCGGTTTTGCTCATTACCCCCAATATCTCTGCTTAAAACTGTTGCTTCTGCCGACGTTCAGCAGCGAAACGTCTTCAACACACAGCGAAGTGCGCTGCACGCTGCAGTGGGAGAGCTGTGTGAGGACACACACACGTTTCTCGTTAAGTATGAAAAGTTTGTTTTGTTCTTGCCTCCTCTGGAACACGAACAGATTTCTCTGTTCTCTGGAGTATGTACCAAGCTCTACAAAGCACTTTTATTTTATATATTTTAATTTTTTACAGCAAGGGGACATCAGAGAAAAGTAAGAACCGCATTAATCGAGTAAGATTACATCAGTTCGAGGGTCTAAATGTCGGTTTCGATATATTTCCGATTAATAGCCCAGCCCGAGTTTTACCTCAGTCTAGAACTACACATATTTCAATCCAGATGTTTTCACACATGAAGCTGCATTTATGTTAGCATCTGTTTATTAATAATCATAAATTATATGTTCAGGAGTGCATGAAGAAGTTCTTTCAAAGTAAAAGCTTTTAAATCAACCCTTGAACGTCGATGTATGCGCGGTGAGAGCCGTTCAGAGTGTGCCTGGATTCACTGAGTAGAGGTCTGTGTGACTGCAGAGCAGAGAGACGCTGAGCCCGTTACATCAACCTGTAACCACGGTAACCATACACAAAGACAGCGCTGCAGCCTCAAGATGTTTAAAGGACGTGAAAATGTAAAAATGTGACCCAAGAGACTAAAAGACGAACAGATGAGGAGGCCAGAGCGACGTGTTCGGACAGGAGCGGCGGAGCCTCCAGCCTGAGTGCCGTCAGTGTTATCTCTGCACCTCAGCGTGAAGCAGCTGCAGAAACCCGAACATCATGCAAATGCTTCCACAGCTCAGTGACATCAGAGGAAATGCAAAGAGGATTACACACACACACACACACACGCTGTTCCTCTCCTTCAGCTTCCCCAAAACACTAAAAACAGAGTGAGCGCCGCCGCTGCTGCGTTCAGCTCTACTCTAAATATCATAAATCAACAGGGCTGAGAGCGACTGCAGCTCAGCGCTTTGCCTGATGGCTGCATGGTTCAAACACACACACAGGCACAGGCCGAGCGTTCAGTAGGTTTAAAGTTTGAGCAGAGCTTCCTGTCGTTGTGTGTCTCTGTGTGTCTTTGTGTGTGGCTGAGTGTGTCTGTGTTTGTCTTTGTGTGTCTTTGTGTCTGCGTGTGTGAGTCTGTGTGTCTCTGTGTGTCATTGGGCTGCTCTCCTATCAGAAACCTTTTAATTCTAACAAACTGTTACTTTTCTTAAAAACAGCGGAGCAGTGATCTTTCTCCTGACCACAGGTCGCTGAGCCCTCCCTGATTGGTTCCTCCATACCTGTAATCAGCCAATAATCTCTCTCCTCTCCGGCCCTTTGTGAGCGAGGTGCAGCACAGGAAGTGCATTCTTTCAGCAGCGCCTTCTTACGCAAATGTGATGTAGGTTAGTGACTACAGGTCTGTCAGGAGGAGGGTGAGTCACTTTTCTCCCTGCTGCTGCCCATTGAAACTTCTCACACACACACAGAGAAACATACTCACTCACACACACACACACAGAAACATACTCACACACACACAGAAACATACTCACACACACACACACACACACACACAGAAACATACTCACTCACACACACACACAGAAACATACTCACTCACACACACACGCTCGCCTTCGTTCCTGCTCAGCTGAGGCAGCATTGAAACCACAGAGTTGAGTGTTTTGCTGTGGGACCGTCCTGGCAGCATCTCAGACGTTCACAGTCATCTCAGCTATGCAGCGGGCGTGGGGATGTGAACCGGAGCCGGCGCTTGTTGCCGCCGCTCTGGAAGTGGCCTCTCTGTGAGCGAGCGGGCCAAACGGGTCAGCATTGTTCTGCTGCCCACAGAGCTGCTGCTCTCAGGAAGAACACACTCATGCTGCTGGAGGACAGGACTTTTAGATTTTACTGAGTCTAGTTGGAGTGAACTCTTTGTTCTGTAACATACATTAAATGCACTTGATGCCATCAGGGACCATTGGGAAGCACTCCTTCCTGTTTTTACAGTTTCATGATGAATGCTCTGATTTTGACCACCTGGCAGAACTGTTGTTGTTTTTTTAAATGGTTAAAATAATATTCTGCCTCCAAATATTCCACTGATGTGAGTCTGTAGGAGACGATCTGAGCTGCTGAGCAAACAACAGGAGACGTTCACAGACTGAACAGATAAGAACAGATCATAATCCATCAACCACACAGCATGGACTCATGTTCCTCTAAACCGTGAACGTACCGCACTGTGATTCACTGTCAAATGGGAAGCTGAAGGTTTCCCCACACTTCCTCTGCACCGAACAGCAGACCGCCAGCAGCAGACCCGCCTCTCTGGGAAGCGACCAGACGAGCGGAGCGGCCAAAGTTCAAAGGCTGCGGCGATCAATAAAGAGTCACTGACAGCACAGAGGAGTGTGAGCAGTGCTGCAGAATGTCCCACAACAAGACTACAAACATGTCCACACACACCTGAAGGCAGCTCCAAGACGGCCTGAGCCTCACTTCAGCTGCAACAACAACACAACCCGTCTGAGAGGACGGACACATGAGAGCTGCTGACAATATGTAAATATGACACTCTATAACATCGTGATAAAGCTGCTTGGATGAGCAGCGAAACGTCTTCAAGAAAACTCTACAAGTCCAGACGCCTCGCTTCAGTCTTCTCTACGAATCATCTCTGAGCTTTGCACAAACAGCATCCTCCTACATCTGTTTCTCCTGAAGCCATGTTGCCGAAACTGTCTGATGGTCCAAACTCAAGAAACCAGAGAGCGACTGAAGTGTTCAAGCATCAGCAGCCACATGACGAGCACGGCAGCTCTTCACTCTCCTGCTGAAAGTAGGTTGGATCTTGGAGGCTTCTGGCTCCACAGCGCTGACGCTGCAGTCTGTGCAGCCTCCTTCACTTCCTCACAGCAGCTCCTATGACCTCACTGACGATCAGACCAAGCCAAAGAGCCGAACAAGAAGTGCAGCACAACACAGCGCATGCTAACAAGCTAACGAGAAGCACCGGAGGCTGATGAACAAAGCTCAGCACTTAATCTGACAGATTATTATTATTAGATCGATCAATAAATAGTGCTAAAAAAATCACCAATATTCAGTCTGAGAGACGGGCATGAAGTTTTCTGTCTGCATCAGAGCGTGTTCCACCCACAACAAGCCATGAGAGCCCAGGCTGAGCACTGAGCTGCAGAAAAGACACACAACAGACACACAACAAACACACACAGCTCACAGCATCACATTCATATTATTACATGTTTTAATCTGCTGTAAACCAACAAGGAGACACAATCCAGGAACACAAAGTCTCAGAGACGCTGCTCTGTGTGTGTGTGTGTGATAGGCAGACTTCCAAAAGCCTCACACAAGGTGTGTTGAGAAAACAATGAGTCTGACTGTGTGGAAAATGTCAGAAGTGTTGATACTAACAGGAGGGGAAATACAGGCTGTTATTATTCAGCTGATCACACACACACACACACAGGTTAATAATCACACAGAAAATAATCAGCCAACCATCTCACAGACTCACACACAGGCCTGTTTTCATTGGCTGCATCAGCTGATCAGTGGGACCTACAGGCCGCCAGAGAAGGAAAACACTCAGAGACGTCTCCCCGTGCGCTCGCGCGCACACGCACACACACACACACACACACAGAACAGCAGTGAGATCCAGACACCTTCAGAGCATCCAGGAGCCAAATAATGAGCCCCCACACACGGTGCGTCCTCTGCTCACAGGAGGCTGCGTAATCTGTGCGTAATCTGAGTGCACGTCCAGACAAGAAAAGACAAACAGCGAGCTGCCTGTGGAATGCGCGCACACACACACACACACACACGCTGTGGCTCACTCACCGTGGCTGAGGTCAGGCAGCTGTCTGTGAGCGTGAGGTGGTGCGGCTCCCACCTCCGCAGGAACTTGGAGGTGAGGATCTTGCTGAGGAAGGTGCGCGGGTGTTTGAGCACGCACACCTGGATGTCGCCCTCGTTCAGCAGCTTGTAGCGCATCCCGCTGCAGTGGTGCAGGGGCCGCTTGCACGGCCCCGCGCCCAGCTTGCTGTTGTTGTTCCCCTCCGACATCTCGCCCAGCAGAGGCTTGTTCTCCTCGCACTGGTAGAACTGGTTGTTGTGCAGCTCGCCGCCGCCGCCGCCGTTGAAATCCATCCTTCAATAATCCAACAGTTTATCGTCTCCGAATGTCGCACGCAGGGAGGGGGCGCGAGAAATCCGACATGTATATAAAACCAGGAACGGGTAAGGTCGTTCAGACCGAGCTGGAGAGGGGGTGGGGGGTTACCTACCTACCAACACGACCCAGACAGGCGCGGAGCCGCCACGACGCTGCTCAGCTCACACTGCAAATAATCCACCATTTTCCTCCGCTCACAAAGCCCGTGAACTGTCTCCACGGCGCGCGTCTCCTCCCCCTCCTCCACCACCACCAACCGAGAGCCACTCAATATGTTAGGGCCATGGCCTTCTCCGCTCCGTCCGCCCCGGAGCCCAGCGCGTAATAATCCACACGGACAGCGCTCAGCGGGCAGCAGGACGCGACGCGGGGGTCCAGCGGCGGCGGGTCGCGGCTCCTGCGTGAGTTTTTGCGGTCATTACAGGCTCTGCGCTCCGCTTCCTTTTATTCGCTCTTTCCTCCTGTCTCGGTGTGAAGCAGCCAGCTCTCTCCGGCAGCGCCGCGCCGATTGGTCCCTGCTCGTTCATGTGATACCGGACTGACGTCAATGGGGAGGCGAGCGGATGAGCCGTGTGTCTTTTGCGCTTGAGTGTCTGCCGAGGGCGCACGCTCCCCCTCCTCCCCCCTCCCTCCCTCCTGCGCGCAGAAACATGGAGGAGGGCTCCACTGGAGCTCCTTTCTCTGGAAAGCTCGTCGAGATCCAGATCATTTTCCAGGAAAGCAGCGCGAGGCAATTTACTGAGAAGCAACAAGTGGGCGAGGAGCAGGAGGAAGAGGAGGAGAAGGAGGAGGAAGAGGAGCAGGAAGAGGAGGAGGAGGAAGAGAAGGAGAAGGAAAAGAAGGAAGAGGAGCAGGAGGAAGAGGAGGAGAAGGAGGAGGAAGAGAAGGAAAAGAAGGAAGAGGAGCAGGAGGAGAAGGAGGAGGAAGAGAAGGAGAAGGAAAAGAAGGAAGAGGAGCAGGAGGAAGAGGAGGAGAAGGAGGAGGAAGAGGAGCAGGAAGAGGAGGAGGAGGAAGAGAAGGAGAAGGAAAGAAGGAAGAGGAGCAGGAGGAAGAGGAGGAGAAGGAGGAGGAAGAGAAGGAAAAGAAGGAAGAGGAGCAGGAGGAGAGGAGGAGGAAGAGAAGGAGGAGGAGGAGGAAGAGGAGGAGGAAAAGAAGAAGGAAGAAGAGGGAGGAGGAGGAGGAAGAGGAGGAGGAAAAGAAGAAGGAAGAAGAGGGAGGAGGAGGAGGAGAGAGAGGAGGGAGAGGGAGGAGGAGGAGGAGAAGGAAAAGAAGGAAGAGGAGCGGGGAAGAGGAGAGAGAGGAGGAGGAAGAGAGGAGGAGGAAAAGAAGGAAGAGGAGCAGGAGGAAGAGGAGGAGAAGGAGGAGGAAGAGAAGGAGAAGGAAAAGAAGGAAGAGGAGCAGGAGGAAGAGGAGGAGGAGGAAAAGAAGTAGGAAGAGGAGCAGGAGGAGGAGGAAGAGGAGGAGAAGGAGGAGGAAGAGAAGGAGAAGGAAAAGAAGGAAGAGGAGCAGGAGGAAGAGGAGGAAAAGAAGGAAGAGGAGCAGGAGGAAGAGGAGGAGAAGAGAGGAGGAGGAAAAGAAGTAGGAAGAGGAGCAGGAGGAGGAGGAGAAGGAAAAGTAGGAAGAGGAGCAGGAAAAGAAGAAGGAAGAAGAGGGAGGAGGAGGAAGGAGGAGGAGAAGAGGGAGGAGGAGGAGGAAGAGGAGGAGGAAGGGAGGGAGGGAGGAAGAGGAGGAAAAGAAGCAGAAGAGAGTAAGAAGAGAGGAAAGAAGGAGTAAAGAGGAGAAGAGGAAAAAAGAAAAGAAGAGGAAGAGGGGACAACCTGACAGAAATCTGACCCACAAACACACATCATGTCCAACAAGCCCCCCCCCCCCCCCCCCCCCCCCCCCCCCCCCCCACCCCCCCCCCCCACACACACACACACACACACACACACACACACACACACAGGAAGTCCGCCATGTTGGCTCAGAGCTGTAGTTTTAGCATATTTCATTTGAACGAACTTCTTCTACAGATGTTACCTGACCCGAATGTTTATGACTTGTGCTACTGCCCCCTGTGGTGACAGAAGGAATTACACACAGTTATAATAAATAAAAAAACCTAGCCTTAAGCTAACTGCTACTGACGTTTGTTTTCTAGCTAACATTGTTTTAGGACCGCGTTCAGATTCTGTTAAAGCCGGGGTCTGTTTACTCCGTCCTTTCCCTGCAGCGGCCTCTGGGGGCACTACTCTCTAACCCGGGGTGTTGGGTTCGGCCTGTTGCGGCGCCTCCGCGCGCTCTCTGAGTTTGTTGTGGATGCAGCTGAAGTTCTGCAGTATTGATGAATCATGTTTCCATTGACGGCTCTGACTGATCATCTGACGATCAGCGTGTCATTTTCCTTCACACTCTGTGTGTGAATGTGTGTGTGTGTGTGTGTGTGTGTGCGCACACAGATGTGTGATAACACCTCTATGGGTTTTCTGCAGTATTCCATGAGTCATGCTAAACCCTGATCATATTGCTGTGGAGGAAATGTGGGATTACTGACGGATTATTCTCATCAAAAATACACGCAGGAAGAACATTTCTGACCCTCAGGGGCCGAGGCATCAGGTGGCCCCTGTGTGAGGTTCTTCTCTTCTTATAAAGATGACAAACAGTGTGTAACAGTCGCTGCC
Source organism: Parambassis ranga (assembly GCF_900634625.1). Lineage (NCBI taxonomy): Eukaryota > Metazoa > Chordata > Actinopteri > Ambassidae > Parambassis > Parambassis ranga. Next base: position 23,870,254 of record NC_041039.1, read on the forward strand.
GTGCTGCTCGGCCTGCACCTTGCTGTGTGTGTCAGTCTTCCTGAGCAGCAGGCGTCATGATTAATCAGCTGAAAACATCAAATGTGGGAAACTCCACCACGTTCACATCGCCTGTCCTGCCTCTGAGGGACGACATCACCTGTGTGTGTGTGTGATGACGACACTGTTGTGCAGCTGGTGCAGGACGGCGCCTGAGGGACCCCGGCCGCAGAAACATGCCTGTAATGCAGGTACCTGAGGCATCAGGTCTCATCTCAAGGGTCCCCACACACCACAACAACAACCGCCGCAGAGGCTCCGAGGCGCCACGCCTTCCCACCCAGACGGGCCCCGTTCTGTTTCCACTCCACCCGCAGGCGCCCATCAGAGTCCCACCTGTCATGACACCTCCGGCATTTCAGCCAGGATCCTTCTGACGAGTCTCAACATGCCGCCATGTCTGCTGTTGTGTCAGCAGCCAGCGAGCGCCCAGAGAACCAAACAACCAGGAATGTGATGTGTGACGGACTGATGTGGTAACCACGGAAACGACCCACAACTCCACAAAGAGACACAAAACATACAAAATAACCACAACGGACACACAACCACCATAGTGAGACACAGCACAGTGTGTGTGAGTCGGTGTTTGTGTATTTGAAGATGTTGTCTTGGCGGGTCTGGCCTTCGCCGCCTTCCTGTCGTCTGTTCCGCAGCGCTGCATTCCTGAGTGTCCGTCGGTCGCTCAGTCACAGGACCCGGGTTAGCCGGACTCTGGGAGCGGTCACGAGAGCCGCTCACTTTAACCGAATTACCTCCTCCCTACTCATGCTCAGTAATCCTGTTTTGTTAATCCCTCGTCTAGACTTATCCTGACCAGCACACACACACACACACACACACACACACACACACACACAGTGCTTGTGTCTGGACTCTCTCTGTATGTGTGTTGATTTATATTCATGGTCCTCAGAGGATGATCCAGCCTGTGTGGAGTTCCAATTTATTCATCAATTGCTACTTAGCAATATTAGAACAGAACAGTTATTGTCCATTAGCAGTTAGCTAACCATCCTAACAGAACAGTGCTCTGTTGTTGCTAAATGCTGACAGCTGACTGAGGCCTGGTGCACTGATGTTAAAGGTCAGCGTAGCAGCTAACAGGAGGCTTCTCTCATGTCCCACACACTCACACCTGAAGAGACAAATCATAAAAGTCCATCTGACTCTAAAGGATGCATCACTACATCCAGAGTGAGCTCAGACATCACCTGCCTCGTGTGTCACTTTTGTCTTGGTGGTCATTGTCGAAGCCGTCACTGCTGGTTAGCTAATGCTAGCTGCTGTTGGACATCCAGTGACATCACCGTCTCTGCTGGGACAAGACGGAGCTGTAGTCCTGCTGCACTGACGGTCTTAAAGCTGTTAAGAGTTATACAGATAATCCATCTTTCAATCATGCTAATGACTGTTAGCATTTACTCTTTGACCTGTTTATTGCTGTCAACTAGCAATGCAGTCTGTTACTGTCCTTAATAACCAGTCAGTTCAATGTCCAGGTTTACTGTCTTTATTGGAGGTCTTATGGTCATAATGTTATAAAAAAGAAATGTCTCTTTATAACTCTCATGTTCATAGTTATTCAGAATAACACATGTCTACAGCAGCACGATGATGGATCGCTAACAGCAGCACAAACTTGATCCACCTGTTTGATGCTCGGAGGCGTCCTGACGCAGACCAATGACTCATGAGCATCACCATCATCTTACAACACTTCCTCATGCATCAGATACAAAAGTACAAACTGAAACAACAGCTCGACTCCCAGACTTTCACAACAGGCCCGTCCTCAGGTGTCCCAGAGCGTCAGCAGGCAGACGGTCATGAGGTCAGCGGCTGTAAACCACACCACGCCACGGAGCATGTCAAAGAGAAGGAAGCGCAGCGTCCACAGGCAGCTGCAGGAAGACCTGTGATGTTCAGCTGTGTCGTAATGATGACAACACACAGCGCTGTGTGTGTCTGAACACAACACAGACACACAGCAGACTGGAACACATGCAGCTGAAATGAAATGTCTGAGCCTCCTGCTCCACAGGGGGCGCTCTGCAGACAGTGCACAATGAAGACATGTAAAGTTCATCATGGTTTCAGCAACAGACAGAGTTCCATTTATAGATTTAAACTTTATTCACATCCTCCTCCAGCAGGCAGCATCAGGGCCTCCACAGAGGGCGACAGGATGCCACAGTGACGGCCTGTGCATCCACTCAGAGAGGAGAAGCTTCAGTGTTATAAACTGTGACCCATCCTAACACATACATGTTTGGTCTGTTAAGTATTTATCATTTATTGTTTGTCAGCCGTGACAATGAGCCTTTAAGCAAAGGGAGGCTACACACAGACTCACATCATACGTTATATGATACAGACACGTGTTCTACGCCATGATGAAACATGTTTCCTGTACAAAGACCAGAGCATTGATGCCCTACACCTCGACTGCAAGGCTGTTTCACTTTCCGTGTTGATACCAGCTACATAAAAAGGTTCTGCTTCCACGTTCGTGCTTATGAAGCCCTGCTGCTTCGGTCGGTCTGGAGGATCACTGCGAGTCCAGCTGACTTTAATCTAAGCTGTTCCATGTTTTAACCCTCGCAGTGAGGTGGGACTGTGGAAGAAGCTGACTGGCCTGCACAGAGTCCTGACCTCAGCCCAACAGGACACCTTGAAGACTGCGAGCCCGGCCTTCTCACCCAACATCAGTGTCTGACCTCACAAAGACTGGTCAGAAACACAGTCCTAACCCTCGCGGAGATCCTCCCAGAAGAGGCGAAGCTGGTATAGCTGCATGTCACTATCGGTGCTAATGCTAGTTAGTGTGTGTGCTAACTTCCCCCAGGTGTGTGTGTGTGGAGCAGGCTGTGCAGCGTTAAGGGTTAATGTCTTTAGAGTAGGTTAGCTAGCTTAAAAAGTGTGCAGCTATGCTCAGGTAAACATGTTTACTTCTGCTGTAAAGTGGGAGGTCTGCTGGGATTGGTTGTTGGGATACTGTTGGAGCCAGCCTCTGGTGGCCGCTGGAGGAACTGCAGGTGTCGGCACCGCTCCTCAGCCCCTGAGGGCCACAGATTCATAATGTTTGGAGTGTGTTGTGTCTTTACAGCAGAAATAAAGTTTATACAAAAAATAATATCAGACGACAAGCTCGGGATGCAAACTGCTGAGTTTCTGCTTGTGTTTTGGTTCGAGTCACACTTGATGCATGCTACAGAATCTGTGTGCACACATGTGCAATGATCACCTGGTGATGACATCACACAGGCCGCCGCTTACCCAAACAAAGTATCATCTGGCTTTATGATGTTGGATATCACATGGTGCTTGAGTGTGTGTTTGGTGTGTGAAGGTAGAGCAGTATAGAATCTAAACCCTGGTGCTTTAATGGTCACACCCTCCTGAACACATGCACACCTGACAGCAGACCACCCCGCCTGGGTGTGGCGGTCTGCACGCCTCTCACTGTCCACCTCTGATGACTGAACTGTTTGTTTACATTCTTGTATCAGGAACTGGGTCCCTGGCTCCCGCCTCCCTCTGACACAGCACGAGCTGTGATTGGCCAGACACCCCCCCCAATACTCTGTCATGTGTCTCAGCCAAGAATTTATGACTCTGTAATCAGCCCCACCGACAGAAATAGAGTGGAGTCTGAACCCTGCATGGCAAACAGCTTCACTGCTCCCTGTGTGTGTGTGCGTGTATTCACAGGGTGCATTCAGGGACAGCATGGAGCGTGGGTCACTCACACTTTTGCACTGATTAGATCTCACACAAACATGTGAAGGTGTGTATTGATCCTGCTTCAGATTATCTGACATATAAGAAGAACCTGGAAGTGACTGCTCTGCATCTCACACACACACACACACACACACAGTGGGCTGGGCTCCGTGTGTGTGTGTGTGTGGTGAGCTGAGAACAGACAGCAGCAGCTGAAACTCACACAGAACAAATGGGGTCAGGAGATGCCAAATCTGCAGTGAGTGTAAAGCCAGGTCAAAGGTCAGGGAGGCGGCCGCTCTATTTCTGCTCCGGCCGGACTGCAGGACTGAAGGACAGTGCAGCGCTGTTGGTGCTCTAAGGTGCAAACAAGAGGTTTTTTTGTGCATAGCTGGGATTAATCCGTGATTTAACCATTGATGGTTTTTAGAAGCCTTCAGTGCAGAGGCTGTCAGCAGAGCTGCTTCCTGTCAGGCAGATCTTTGGTTTGTCTCCGTCATACAAAATAAATAACAGCTGTTTGGTGGATGCTGGAGGACGACACACTGCCCGGCCAAAAATAAAATAAACAGACACTCACTGCAGCTATCAGTTATTAACCCCGACTCCTGCAGTGATCATTTCATTATTTTAACCCCCTAAAGGAGATAAGTACATGCACAACCAGCCTCCATGTTCCTGCTTCCTGTCCAGCCCATGAATCCTTTATGCAGTCTGATGGAGGCTGATGAGGTCAGAGGTCGGGTGGTCTTGAGGTGAAGTTCAGTTTTTGTGCAGACAAACACACACAGTCATCATCATCATCCTCAAGATCTGCTCTAAAGCTGCAGGTCTGAAAGCTTGGTCTAGAAACGGGAAGGTTTTCCACTGGTCTGTCCATCAGATATCAGAACACACTGCAATGACGCAGTCTGCCTCTCCTTATCAGGACCAGATCTAAATATGACCTCTATAAACTCTCTGCCCCACACACACACACACACACACACAGCTGAGGCACATTAAAGGTGCAGCTAGAAGGATTTCTCTGTGTGATGAATACAGAACATGTGAAGTGTCTTTGAGCCTGTTCCAGGTGTTTGAGTTCATGGTCAGGATGTGATGGAGCAGTAAACAATACAGGTGAGGAATGTTCATTAAAAAGTAAAAAGGATCTATCCCACATTAAAAGAAATATATATTCATGAGTTAGTCCCATCAGGTCCTACAGCACAGAGACATGACGCCATCATCCCCAACACGAACCGCCCCTAATCTAACATTTCCCACAGTACCGGTGTGCAGAGGGCCGCTGGCAGGGCTCAGACTCGGATTCGGAACATCCCCTGATTCAGCTGAAGGCGGAACAGTCGACAGTTGGCGATGCGCAGTGAGGCGCAGGCCGTCTTGGACAGGTCGCTGGCCAGCATGGGTTTGGTGCGATGCCACGTCCCGGTGCTGCGGCGAAACTCCCGGATGTAGTCGTAGCTTGTGCCTGCAGACAGAGGAGGCATCAGTTCACACACACTCAGACACAGAAACACACCGAGACGTCTGTCTGCCTCCACTGACCTGTGTCCAGGTCCCCCACCACGTAGATGCTGGCTCCGATGGGCACGGCGCCGTAGACGAAGGACGAGCTGGTCTGGATACACAGATTCTGGTCATCCAGCAGCATCCACCTGCAGCAGAACACACACGCTGTCTTTAGCCGCCATCTATCTGTGACGGCAGTCAGAAAAAGCGCTGCTGACCTCCTCATCTCCTCGTGGTAGAACTCAGATTTGCAGGTCGTCATGTGTCTTTGCTCCGGGTTCTCGTTCTCCTGGCTCCGGACTCCTCCGAACACATACAGCTCCTGGCTGACGCCGCAGGCCACCGACCCGAACCTGAGGGAGACATCACGTAAGAGCCAGCCCAGGTCCCTGGATGTTCGTCATGTACGGAACTTTTTTAACTCTGCTCTTATGATTATTGGAGTCCTGTTTGTGTGTGTGTGTGTGTGTGTGTGTGTTTTGTCTTTGCATGCCTGGCGGCCACAGCTGCCTGGATAGCCAATCAAGTTACTGATGTGTTTGTGCAAGTCACCAAGTGAGACTAACATACGTGTGAGTCATCCTTAAATACACTCGAGAACCTGAGTCAACTTGGTGCAGGTTCAGCGACTGAATAGAAACATCTGCAGGCTACAAAAAGACATCAGCTGACAGCGACAGCTAGCTAGCAAAGGCTACAGCCACATGAATCCAGGTAGGACTGTGTTTTATCACATAATAACAGAACATATATCTGGGCTTCTGTTGCATTTCAACGCTGCACAGGAACACTGAGAGGATCCAGAACTGAAGAAGAAGAAATCACCTGATGACAAACTTCCAGCAAAGTCTTTCAGACAGACGGCATAAAAATTAAAAAACGTGGGACCTAAAACAGAACCTTGGGGTCCACCACAAGTCATAACTGAAGCTTGACTGTGGGTATCTGACTGTCCTCCACAGTCGGCAGGTCTCTGTCCAACAGAGCAGCTCTGGGGTGTGGTGGACCACAAGAGTCACACCATAGACCGGCAGCTGACAAACCTGCAGCCGCCGTGTGATGCTCACATGGAGCTAAACATCTGAGGGATGCTGGAGAATGAAGAGGTGGATCCAGCCTGTCAGGGCGGGCCTCTGATGAGCTGTGAGTGTGTGCTGGACAGACAGAGGTCAGCGAGTTTGACCTTTAACACTGCAGAGATGAACCCACGGGTTCAGTTATGACTCTGTGGCTCAGCAGCACTTCCTGCGCTGAATTCCGATCCATCAGCTTGTTTGTGGTGAGACGTCAAACTGAAACTAAAACTGACTGATCTGGTGACACGGCGGTGACTATGACCACGTTCACTTCCTGTTGTGCAACACCAGACGCCGAAGTTAAACGCTGTGACAGAATATCACCATCAGCTCTTTATCCACCAATTTGTGTTGTGTTTTACCTTCTCTCCTTCAGAGGACACAGGCCCGTCCACTGCTGGGTTTTAGGGTCGAAACATTCAACCGAGTCAAACAGCTTGCCATAGGAGCCTCCTCCGATGACGTAGATCTTCTTGTTCATGGAGGCGTAGCAGCCGACCTGAAGGAGGAGACAGACCGTGGTCAGGACGTGCGTGCTGCAGGAACCCATCAGAGAAACACAGGCGCACCTTTCGGATCATGGTCATGCTGCTCTGCATCCTCCAGGTGTTAAAGTGCGGGTCGAACACTTCCACGGTGATCAGCGCCGTGTCCTCACTCTCACCTCCCAGGACGTAGATCAGACCATCCAGCTCCACCACGCCGAAGTTCTGGCGAGCCTGAGAACATTAACGTTCAGCTGTGAGTGCAGCCGCACACTGGCTGACACGAGCCGCCACCGTTAGCATACATGTTGTAACATTACAGTGATCTGTCAATGAAGCCGGGGCCGAGATTTATTGATCATAGCTCAGACACACAGTCAGTGATCAAACACAGAGGAAACCATCATCTCACAGGTTATCAGGTTAGATTAGATGTGAGCAGGAGGAGCTCAGGCTGAAAATAAACAAACAAATATACATATAAGTATTTACTATAATAAGTATTTTACTAAAGTAAATACATAAATATATTTTTGTGCTTCTTACAGTGTTTTTAAAGATATTTGTTTACCAATGTAAACATGTTTTTAGACTTTTCCAGTGAGAATGGGGGAAATGTTACATCACTGCTGACACCTAGTGGCGCCATGAAGGATAACAATAGCGCGCGCACACACACACACACACACACACACACACACACACACACACACACACACATCATCATCATCATCATGGCTGCTGATTTATCCTTCTTAGAGTAACTGCGTCACTCTAAGGGCTTTATACACTTTATAATGGAGGATGACTGCTGCACAGCTGTGTGTGTGTGTGTGTGTGTGTGTGTGTGTGTGTGTGTGTGTGTGTGTGTGTGTGTGTGTGTGTGTGTGTACCTGCAGCATCGGTGGTATGGGGCTCCAGGTGTTGGAGTCAGAGTCGTATTTCTCTCCGCTGTTGAGCACGGTGTTGTTTTCGTCTGATCCTCCCATCACGAACAGAAACCCCTCTGACACACAGACACATCGTCTCATTATTGATCCATCTGTACAATCAAATTCAGCTGTGGTGGCTCAAACCAATCACTGACCAGCAGCCACCACGCCGTGACCGACGCGGGCGACGCTCATTGGCTGCAGCTCGATCCAGGCCTGCCTGTTGGTGTCGTACAGCGGACACATGCAGCGCGTCACGGCGGCCGGCTTCCTGGTTCTGTACAGACAGAAAACCGTCATTATGGCGTCATTTACTGTGAGACACATTTTCTCTATGACTGAGGACCACCGACATCTCACAGGACAGAAAATCACATTTTCTACAGTACCCGCACACAATCATAAACACAAAGATGGTTGACGGTGACTCACTTGCGGTCCTCTCCTCCGGCGATGACGATGCACTCAGAGTAGCCTCTGGGTTTGAAGGCGGTGAGCATTGCCTCGCCTTGCAGCGGCTCCGCCCTCAGCACCCCCTGACAGTACTCTCTGATCACCTCCCTCATCAGCGGCTCCCCCATGGCCTGATGGGATACACGCAGAAACACAGTCACAATCAATCACAATGATTGAGTGACAGTGGAGCAAACAGGAAGTGTTCATTACAGTTACAACTTCATATTCAGACTCAGCCTCCGAGGGTCTGCACTGTTATCAATACGTTTATATTTATTCATTTACATTTCCTGTACCTGCTCTCTCAGGTAGCTCACATCCAAACCCTGCAGCCACACCGCTGACATCACTTCCTTCATGTGCACCTGCAGATACAGACAGAACCACTTTAAACAGGCCTGTCGTGGCCTCACACACACAGATTAATGAGCACACTGAGCGCCACCCACCCTGCGATCATCCGGGTCATGTGCGAACCATCGCACCACGGCCTCCAGCACGTACTTTTCGTTGCCAATGTTCAGCTTCTCCATGGCCAGCAGCTCACAGAGCCGGTCAGGCAGCATCTCCCTGAACTCCTCGGTGAGCGCCACGTCGCGGAAATGCGTCTGCAGGAACTCGGTGGCGGCGTAGTGGACGTGGTAGAGGCAGTAGTGCAGAGAGAAGAGGCGGATGCCGATGCAGTTCTCTGCTGTGATGCAGCTTTCTAAGAACTGGCAGCACAGGGACTTGAGGTCGGTCATGAGGAGCAGGTCAGATGCCTGCACCATGTCCTGGATGGTCTCCTCGCTCAGAGTGATCTGTGTGGAGGACACGGGCCGTGAACACCGGCCGTCTGGACATAACCATCTCACTTTGTGGTTTAAAGCGTCCCAGCTCACCTCACCGCTGAAGATGTAGTCCAGGATCTGTTTCATGATCGCCATGGAGACGCCCTGAAGCTCAATTCTGTACATGGACCCGTCCTCTTTCGGGGGATTGTAATTCAGCTTGGTCCTACCAGAAACAAGGAACATGAATCACTTTCAGCTGTCACTAAGTGGACACACCCAGCACCTCTGTAGACAGCAGATGGTATCTGTGCGGGTGTGTCTGTGCACAGGAGGTCTGACCTGATATACGGGCTGGCAGCAGCCAGGATGTTCTTCTGGATGGGAAGCTGCTCTCCGTCCACCACCAGCAGCGCATCGTGGAAACTTTGCTCCTGCCAGAAGGTGCGAAGGACCCGCAGGAGTTTCTGGGAATGTTGTGGGTCCGAAACCTTGGAACTGGGGTCGCTTGATCCAGAGTCGGGCATGTCTCGGCTTGTGACAGCCCAAAATGTTCTGTTTACTTCTGTCAACAGAGAACAAGGTGGAGCTTAATAATCACCTGACCACAGGTTACAGATGAGCAAGTAAACAAAGGCCCAACATAAAACACACCGAGGACACTAAACCAATCAAAATGAGGCCACTCCCAAAAATTATAAGTATTTATTAGGATAAAAATGGCGTCAACATCTGGCTTTTTATCTACTTAGCTAGATCTCTTCGATCACAGCACCACCCCGGACAATAAGCAAGTTGTGTAAATAAAATGTCACCATGTTCACGAACTAGTGAATCACCTCAGTGCCGAAGACTGTGCAAAACATCACAGACTCCAGAAATATGACACTTGTTGTTTACAAGCAGCTTTTATAACCGCATGGAGAAGAACGTTTTAAAATGGCAGGTTTCTGCAGGAGGGCTGGCAATAACAAAAACACGCTAAGCTAATAGCTAAACAACCTGTCGATACACACCTTAGCAAAGATAATAACAGCTAGCTTCACTGTTGGCTAACGGCAACTTCATTTATTTGACAACATCCTAAAAACACGAGGAAAACAAACGCGTCAGGTCTGAGCTCTGCATGTTTACAGGGGGGTCCGAACTTGTTGGGTCTTGTGTTGCTTTTTAAAAATCATATTTCACAGTTTCCTACCTGGAGACAGTGAAAGCTTCTTTTTGCTGTTCGGTCGCAGGGTGTTCCAAAACTCACCATGAATCACTCCAGGCGAGAATGTTGTAACTGCACGCGAAGGTATGGATGGTGCTGCGTTCGCGGCCAAAGCAAACGTGGTAAATAAGACAATCTTATGTGACAATCTGTTTCTATCAGCTCGGACTCATATTATTAAACGCTTATATATAACAACTTTTGTGGTCACGGTTCTGACAAAAACAAAGACACATCGTGCTAGCTCGGTGTAGCAACATGCTCTATATTAAAGTTCTTTCTGACGTACTTTAGGTAGCACACCTGAATGCAGCATAGCTGGGCGGAAGGCGTGTCCATGAGCAGCGTTCCAACAGTTTATCAGCCTTCAGTGGATCCAAATAGTTGTGAATAAATCACACGTAAAACAGATTTTAGCCAAGGTGTATACTTTATAGTAGGGTAAATTTCTTATATAATGAAGATAAATACAAACATTGGGGTCTTGCTTTTCACGTAGCCCAGAGAAAGCATGTTGAAAAGAAATGGAACGCGACCGCTATAAACTCAAGCTGTCAGCGAATAGTATTTCCGGTGTCAGGAAAAAAAATCCATATAAACACACTTGCTGAACTAATTAAGTATTTGAAGGAACGAACTCTACATACAAAGGAACTCTGTGGTCTTTGGCAGGTCGTAAAAACTCATCTTTGTGCTTTTACTTTGAAGGAACGTCTGTCGCCAACATCATTTCCGCCATAACTTCAAACCTACTTCACAAACGTAAACAAACGTAAAGGCGGCATCACGTAGAGGTGACGTCACAGACTCGTTATTTAAGCTAGGTAGCGCCCTGTGCTAGCTAAGAGGCTCTCAGCTAAACGGATGTAAAGAATGAATGAGGCGCTTTAAGTTTGTTAGCCAGTGTGTTTGCGCTAAGCTAAGTGTTAGCTTAAAGTTAGCGCTCCGCCTGTAGCTCCGAGGTGATGCTGTGATGAAGGAAGTGGAAGTTCGGACAGACCCAGACTACATCCTAAAGCCACAGTCATGCCTCGGCCTGCACGGAGCAGGCTGTCTCCGTGGATCGAGAGTCTGATCCTGAGCTACGGGGAGGAGGGGGAGGATGGAGCCAGCAGCAGCAGGTTGAAGGCTCATGTCATCGGGGTGGGTCAGATGTCCCAGTCCCAGACTCAGGGCTGTGACGGCCCCACCGGGCTGCTCTTCCTTTCAGACGGGGTGCTCCAGATTCCTGCTGTTCTCACAGCCTCGGCCTGGGAGCACCTCCAGGAGCAGGAGGACCGGGAGTGCTTCACCAGCCTGGTCAACGCCACGGTGTGCATCCAGGACTACCGGCTGCAGTTTCACATGGTCCCAGAACAGACGAGGTGCAGGTTCTTCTTATCAGTGGGGGAGCTGGCCACCACTGCAGCTGGTCCAGTTAAAGACAGCACGCCCTGCAGCACCACGCTGCCCTCTGTCAGGATGAAGATCTGTAAGACCTGGAGGGCCCTGCAGGGTCAGGAGGACTCTCAGAGGAGCCAGTGTGGGTTTGACCTGTCTGACCTGCTGGGGGAGTGGCAGCATGACTGTCTGCAGGTGGTGCTGCAGGATGTCAGGGAGAGGCTGATGATGGTGAGCCCCCAGCCCTCCACCTCAGCTAGCAGCCTGTCACTGAGCCACCAGGCCACAAGCTGGGACGTAGACAGAGTCAAGTACAAGGGAGCGACAAGGTTCAGTGTCCCCATGAAGTGTCTTCTCATCCCAGAGGAAGCTGGTCAGACACAGAGCGTCCCCACGCCACCGTCTGTGGACAGTGCAGAGTGGCAGGTGGCGGAGCCCGCAGCGGTGCAGGCGTCCTGTGAGGTCGGTCAGAGCTCAGCTCCACCTTTGCAGGACAGTCCGCTGCAACTGGATATGATCACATACATGAGTGACAGTCCCCTGTCCAATCCTTGGGACATCTTCCCTCCTCCATGTGTCTCCTCTTCATCCTCTGAGGAGTCCCCGGTGCAGACGCCAGCCATCTCTGCAGCAGAATCCAAGTCAGATCCTGCTGCCATCCTAACCAGCACACAGCTTCCTGTCTGTGGCTCCAAGGAGTCCAGCTTCTTCCCGCCGTACCAGAGACCGCCGAGCAGCCTCTACATCTCTGCTGTGACCTCAGCTTCCCCCTCAGAGCCACAGGGTCCCTCCACATCCCAGCCGAGCCCGCCTGCTGTGGACCAGGGCGAGGACGTGGACGAGACTTTGGAGAGGAAATGCAGAAAGGCAAAGAGGAAGAGGAGCATATCCACCTTTGAAGAAGAGGAGGGGGAGCTGAGCCGGAGCCCTCCATCCTGGCTCTTTGACAGTCAGGCAGGAGGGTCCAGGTCTGAGGAGGGCAGCCACCCCAATCAAGCTGTCGAGAGAAAGACTCAGAGCACTCACAGCGATGGCACGCCGTTCTCCTACGCCTACCGGGCGACCAGGCAGAATCTGCAGGACTTCAGTCGGTTCAGAGTTGCTAACTCGTTCCTGCAGTGGGCCGTGAAGTATCTGCTCGCTCCGAAGCAGACGAACAATCCTCCGAACGTCGTCTGACAGGACGCCATCAGGGTCAATCATCGCATCAATCAGTCCTAAGAAGTGAACTTCTTATACTTATTTTTGTTAAAAATACACAATCTGTTGATATAGTTTACAGAGGAAGAGTTTATTTTGTCCTTGATCACTTGATCTGTGAGAAGCTGCTGAGCGGTGCTGAGGTTCCAGAGCAGCTCTGTGTTTGTGTTCTGCAGCAGATGTTTACGTTTGTTAAAGAAATGTGGAACAATGTTCAGCTTTAATAAAGAACAAAGAAATATGTATAGATTGTTGTCTGTTGGAATTAACACACACTTTGTATTTACGATGTGAGGACTGCACATGTAACAGTGAGGTTTGACCAAAAGGTGTCACTAAACACACACAAACAGGCTGATGTGATTCTGGTTCATGCAGCTGAAGGATATTTTCCACCTTTGCACTCATGGAACCTAAAATATGTGTTTACTGATATGCTAGAAGGAGGAAACTTGATCAGAAAGACACACAACAACAAAACAGGACTAAAGATCCAAACAGCAGTAAAAAAAAATGAATGAATGAAAAAGAATGCTTACAGACAAAAGACTGACTGAGAGGAACAGACTCAGAATGACTCAAACATGTGAGGTGACCAGAGAGACAGGACTCTGACACAGTTACACAAAATGATCCAAAAACAACCAACCAGACAAAAAAAGACACAGAATGACTTGAAAAATATTCAAAATAACCAAAACTCAACAAAAGGACACACAATGACACAGAGCAGCTTAGAGGACACAAAAGGAGACACGATGGACTTAAAATGATCATGAAGAGAAGACAACTGAACACACTGTCAGTGTGTGTGTCTGTCTGTCAGTGTGGGTGTGTGTCTGTCAGTGTGTGTGTCTGTCTGTCAGTGTGGGTGTGTGTCTGTCAGTGTGTGTGTCTGTCTGTCAGTGTGTGTGTCTGTCTGTCAGTGTGGGTGTGTGTCTGTCAGTGTGTGTGGGTGTGTGTCTGTGTCAGTGTGTGTCTGTCTGTCAGTGTGTGTGTCTGTCTGTCAGTGTGTGCGGGTGTGTTTCTGTCTGTCAGTGTGTGTGGGTGTGTGTCTGTCAGTGTGTGTCTGTCAGTCAGTGTGTGTGGGTGTGTGTCTCTGTCAGTGTGTGTGTGGGTGTGTGTGTCTGTGTCAGTGTGTGTCTGTCAGTCAGTGTGTGTGGGTGTGTGTCTCTGTCAGTGTGTGTGTGTGTCTGTCAGTCAGTGTTTGTCATGTGTCAGTGTGTGTCTGTCAGTGTGTGTCTGTGTCAGTGTGTGTCTGTCAGTGTGTGTCTGTGTCATGTGTGTGTCATGTCTGTCAGTGTGTGTGTGTGTGTCTGTGTCAGTGTGTGTCATGTGTGTGTCATGTCTGTGTCTGGATGAATCCCGCTGAGGCTCAGCTCCGTGTGCTGAGGAGCGTCTGAGGCCGGATGCTGCAGCCTGCGCTCGTCTCGTCTCGCATGTTTCATTTGTTCATGAATCACCGTCTGCAGAGAGGGAAACGGAGAAAAGAGCAACTTCTGAGTTTATCTGCTGAAAGCTGCGCGGCCCTAATGTAAGCAGCGGCCAGCTGGGCGCACTTGTAAAGTTGTTATAATCCTCCTCTGACCTATAAACAGGAAAATACATAATATAAAGCATCAAGCTCACATCTACAAATAATACACTGTGCATGTTGTCCTTGTAAGGACATCCAGTCCGAGCGGCACGCCGCGTCTCCGAGCACGGTCACACATCCTCCGTTTGTTCAGCTGCCTCCAGTCTGTGCCTGACTCAACATTTACATCACATTTATCCATTTACAGGCAAACACAGGAAATATGGATTTTACACTTTTACACACGTTTGACTGAAATAATTAACACAAACTAACACAAACTAACACAGCCACACAGACATTCAACATCACCACAGAGCAACAAACAACAACCACAAGACACACCGAACACCACACACACGCACACTAAGAGACCACAACAGCAAAAAACACAACTGGACACAATACAACCCCAAAACGACTGCAAGGAGACAAACACAACAAACACTAAGACCGACAAAACTACCACAAAGACACACAAAACAACCACAAGGACACACAACAGACACTGTCAGACACACAATAACCAAACAAGGACACAGAATATGACACAAAATGTCCACAGAGACACACAAAGATGCAAACAGTGAAATGCCTGGTTGTGTGTGCGGTGTGTGGGTCGTTTATGGTTGTGGCCCTCAGACTGTGAGTGGGAGTTGTGTGTTGTGTGTCTGTCCTCTGACAGGACTTTAAAGGAACTTTCTGCCTTTTAAACACTCTGTTTTGCTTTGAGTGAACTCCCAGAGAGCAGCCGCCATGTTTGCTTGTTCTCTCTGTGTGAGCAACTCTGCGCGTCAGGGGTGGACGTGATATTTCAAACAGCACATCAGTGCGTTTATGTATTGGGTGCCCGGAAATTTTTCCAAATAAACACAGCTTGATTCGACCTGGGTGGGCAGACTTATCAAGCGACTAATTCTATAAACAGATGAGGGAATAAGCCGACAGCTGATTGGCTGCTGTGCAGAGGAGGGGAGCGTGAGGGAGTTTCAGCGCAATGAAATTTTAATTAATGTGGGTGGGCTGAGAACACCGCCGACTGTTTATGATGGACAATTTATTTCCCAGTGCAAAGTCAACATAACACAGCAAACGTACAACAATTATTAACATTTTTCTGGGGCCCTCATGAGGCCGCAGAGTCAGTCAGTGGAGGAGAGGAGCTCCGGGAGCAGGCTCAGCTTTCCCCGGGACACACTTCATCTTCCCCGGCTTCATGGCTCTCTACCACGGCCGCATGCCGTCGCTCGGAGTGACATCCTCGGCTCTGAGCCTCTCCGGGCCCCCGCTGATCTACGTGTATGGAGGGGACAGCGGAGGGGTCGTGCCCGCCGCCTTGAGGTTCGTGCCGGCCCGGCAGGAGCCTCCGCAGAAGCCTCCGTACAGCTACATCGCGCTCATTGCCATGGCCATCAAGAGCGCACCGGAGCAGCGCGCAACGCTCAACGGCATCTACCAGTTCATCATGGACCGGTTCCCCTTCTATCACGACAACAAGCAAGGCTGGCAGAACTCCATCCGGCACAACCTGTCCCTGAACGACTGCTTCATCAAGGTGCCCAGAGAGAAGGGCCGGCCGGGCAAGGGCAGCTACTGGACGCTGGACGCCAAGTGTCTGGACATGTTTGAAAACGGAAACTACCGCCGAAGGAAGAGGAAGGCGAAGAGCCAGCAGGAGGCTCTGGACTCAAAGTCCACCGGACACAAGCGCACCAAGGGCCCGGGACCACCCAGGGACCCCCAGCCCTCTCTGAGACCTCAGACAGGCGCGAGGACGACAGAAATCTCAGCGAGGGGGGATGGAGGCACGAAGGAGGCACAACCAGACCCAAAACCTGCGCTCAGCGAGTTCAAACATTTCCCAGCCCAGAGACTGCAAGTTTCCCCCAACCGAGACACTCTGTCTGCAGGGAGCAGGCCAGACGCCCCACAGCCGGATCCGTGTCCTGCTCCGAAACATGTCCCCGTGTGGATGGACGGTGCGCACCTTCAGCTGGAGCCAGAGGAGAGGAGGTCCGCGTTCAGCGGAAGGGACAGAGGTCCACTGTGCGCCGTCAGCTGCGCAGGAAACACGAACCTGTCCTCAGCTGCGCAGGACAGGCCGAAAGGAAACGTCCCGAGCAGAGACAAATCCAAAGGCTTCAGCATCGAGAGCATCTTGTCCAAAAGCGAGGACGAAGTGCGCAGCAGCACATGCGCACAACGCCAGTGTCCAGCTTTCAGTTCCTCTGTGGTCGTCGGTGCTCGGCAGCACCAGCTGATCCAGGTGGGATTCCCCTTCTGCTCCTACCTGTCGCTCAACTACCCGGACAAAGCGCCGCATTTTAAATGAGGACGTCTCCAGAGTGTGTTTTACGCACAGATGCGCAAAAGCGCAAAGACAGTGTAAAAACCTTCACACGGGGAGCTCACTGTGCGAGCCTGTAGTAACACAGGGAGGCGGCTGAGGCCATTTTACGCATGCGTAATCGTCAGGTTTGTGCTCATATTTACCAGTTTATTTCTGTGCAAAATGTAACGCTGGAAGGATGATGTCACAGACACGTGTACAGACAGCCGCTTCATTCATGGTGGTCAAAAGTAATTTAACAGAACCCCTAGTGTGACCGGGCCATACAAAAACATCCAATACTCAATATGTAACCAGAATCACGTGTTCTACCCTGGACGTGAAGTCACGCATTTTATTGGAAAATAAAATTTAGTTTGGTAATAAACTGTGAGTGTATTCATTTCATTAACCTGCTGCTGTGTCCGTCAGAGAAGCATCAGAAACAGACTTCAGGACTCTGATGTGCAGGCGTAGTCTCAGATTTATGATGGAAATATAACACGGCGAATTTCAGGCCTTCACCTCCTCACATCATTATTGTGACTTCATCTGAAACAGATTCTGTGGACAGAACATGTTTCTGGTGACGTTTATTAGTCTTTTAGCTTAGCTTAGCTTTTTGTCCCAAATTCAAATGAGAGGAGGTTTGACTCCATCTGAGCTGCATTCATGTTATTAAAGAACTTTTCTCACCAGCTGCAGAGGTTCCTCTTTTCTGTCTGAGCTGATGATGATCACCAGAAATCATTGTGTTCATGTGTGTTCAGCCTCAGAAAACTGTAGGTCTGCAGCTCAGAGGGTCACATGTCGATGCGTCGTTATTCTCTGAAGTCAAAGTGACACTGTCTCACTCACACTGATACAGAAAACTCAGGCTTTCATATTGTTCCCAAAGATCACACCCCGACACACCTTCATCCCTCTGACAGCACCAGTCTTCAGGTTCAGGTTACTTTATTGTACCCGTGGGAAGATGTGTTCACACACACACACACACACACACACACACACCTGAGCATAGACATGACAAAAGTGGTAAAATTGCTCCATACTCCACTAAACCAGTCATAAAAGAGAGAAGGTCAAAAAGAAGAAAACTCAGCAGAATAACTCAGCTGTGCGGCTCCTCCACCTCCGAGCAGCTCCTCCACCCCTGTGCGGCTCCTCCACCTCCGAGACTGCAGCAGGAGCAAAGCTGTTTTTACGCGTTGGGACGACAAACCTCCATCCAGAGGGAAGCAGCTGAAAGTGAAAGGATGGGAGCCATCATTTAAAACAGGGATCTCATGAACCTCAGTGTGTCGTGTGTGCATCACATGCTTACATATGTCAGGCATTATGCTTGTGCGTGCTGTTTGACCTGCAGCAGGAGGCATCTGCTTCATCTTGTTTTGTCGAGGAGACGACCGTCCACCTCGTCTGAGACTCGTCCTGCAGCGTCACCTCATCTGTGAGGGAAACAAAGACTGCAGTGCATGCTGGGAGGTAACAGTAAATAATCATTTTCTACAGGAAGCGTCTCTGCTTCAGAGGACACACTCGTTTTGTGACTGTGCTCCTGCCTATATGGCAGTTGGTGTCTGTGTTGTAATTTATGGTCACTTTGTGTGTCTGTGTGCTTGTTTTGGGTCTTTTCTAAATCATATGTCACACTCAAGGTGAATTACCTTTATTATCATGGTGTGAGTCCGTCTCATACAGATCTGGACGAGTCCCTGTACGTCTCTTGCTGGCGGTCTGATTGAGCCGCTGTGACACCTGCATGAAATCAGAGAGACGTGCTGACAGCATCCACACAAACAGAGAGCAGCCATCTCTAAATATAGGCCGCAGCCCGCTCCTCTGGAAAAGCTGCAGTGTTTGAGGTCGGCGCTGCGCGAATCAGGAATGTTTGTTTGAAATAAATAAACTTCCCCACA